>NC_056725.1:1369119356-1369159356 GCF_019279795.1 Protopterus annectens
TCAAGAGCTAATTCCAACGGCTCGAGGCTCCCCTATATCCCACAATGCTAGGCCGTAACTACTCAGATCTCGTTTGCGCTTAGCTGAGGTGCTGCCTTCTTCCAGCTCTGCTTGTTTCGAGTTGGTGAGTTTTTCAGTTAAAACTTCAAATATCTACCCTATCCTTTTTATTTAGTCTAGTTTTATAGTACAGGGTATCCTTTTAGTTTAAATCGGGTCTCCCTCGATTTTTATATCCCCTTTTTATGTTCTAGGCCTTGGCCCTCCTTTTCCTTTGTCATTCAGTGTGATTGTTTTTTCTTTTGGTTTAAAGGGTGTGTCTGTGTGTTGTGTCTGTGTCTTTTGTACAGTCTCCTTTCTGGGATGTCTAAAGACTCAAGGTCTCAGAGCTTCAGAGTGTGACTCGTGCTGTCAGAAAATGTCTCTGACAGGCAGTCACACTTCTTGTGTCTATTGCCTGGGACCTTTGCACCTACTGGGACTCCTGTGCTGTTTGCCATGCATTCAGCCCATGAGTCCTGCAGGAACGCAAAAATAAACTTATTCTTCGAGGCTTATTAAAGCCTGAAGGCCTTCAAAGACTTCCAGGCCGTCGGCTCCAGCTTCAGAGCCGTCCGCTGGGAGCATTAAGGCTGCTTCGACATCGGCTCCGGCTGGAGTCGATGTTTCGAAGACTCAACCCGTTACCTCGGCTCCGGCCGGAGCCGAGGATGCTAAGACTCAGTCGGCTCTGATAGTTTTATCGGAGCCACCTTCTAAGAGGTCGAGGTCCCCTTCCATCGGCTCCATCCACTCGGCCCCAGGATCCCTTCTTCTGTCTGAGCGGAGCCATAGGTCCCATTCCTCTCGGTCCTCCAGGCTGTCCGACCATGACTTACAAAGGGTGGTGAGTAGACTTCACAAGTCCGAGGCACTGGCCCAAATGCTGCATAGCCCTACTCAACAGTCAGCGGCTATTCCCATCCCTGCTTCTGTTCCTTCTCCGACTCCTTTGAGTTGAACGGGGCTTCGTCGGAACCGTGGCTGTCAGTCGCGTCCAGAGCCCGATACCCTCCCTTTTAGCTCCGTCGTCTGCTCCGATTTCCTCTTTGGAGGATCTCAGCACGGGCTTCCCTGCGTCTCGACTCGGCGGTGGCATGGGACCCTTGTCCGACCCCATTCTCCCTCGAACTGTCGGCGCTGGTGAGTTACCGGTTCGACATCACGACACCGGGCCGTCCCTGTCGAATGCGGGGGTCGCGAAATGCTCCTGCGAAGCAGGGACCTTGACGCTTGGCTGTCGAGCCTTTGAGGTCATCGCGGGCGATGCTAGACCCGATGTCTACCCCGATGCGGCTCCGTCAGCTCCTCCTCTTCAGTGCCTGCGGTGGTTTCTACCCACCCCCGCGTACCAGACCGTAGAGAGCCAGCCCCTCAGGTTTCCCCATTGGAATATCCTCTTCTTCGAGGCTTTTCCTGATCGGCAGGAACCCTCGGAAGAGACAGTGCAATCACCAAATGTATGACTGTGTGAGCTCACTTGAGGCGTCAAGTGGAGGAGGTGTTTCCATATTTGCTGACATGGCTCCTTACCGCCACCACCAGGCACATCCTTCTTCTATCCAGAGAGACTTCCATCGGTCTAACTTGCCAGAGGAGGGGCTCAGTAAATTTGAGGCTGGGTGTCCTCCGCCTTCCTTCTCTATTAGTGGTGTAGGCCAAGGCCCTCACAGTTCATCTTTCTTGGAACCTGACAGACGAAAGAGTATCAGATATCCCCCAAGAAGTTTACCTTCTGTCTCAATGTGTGCAGATCAATGCCAGGGTAGGTAGTCTAGTATTAGGACTCATGGCAGCTACCATTACACTCTCCCCTTAGCTCGTTTCACATGCGGATCCTCCAGACTGTGCTGTTTTCTCAATGGTCCTCCCAACAGCTCCCGATGTCTCATCATTCTACTCAATCATCACTTCATCACCTGTCTTGGTGGATGACTCAACCTCAAGGGTCCAGGGATGACCTTCATCCTCCCCAATCGCCACGGTGACAACGGCAACTCCCTGGGTTCCAAGACAAAATGAACTCCCAGTTGGCAACCCTGAATTATGGCAATCGAGGCTCACTTGCACATAGGGCCGCTGATGGGGTAGTAGGGCCTTTTAGCGTTGCAAGCCCTTCAGGACTCTCTTCCCACAGGGACTATTGCAATTCAGGCGGACAACATGTCCGTGGTGTGGTACATCAACCTCAAGGGCGGGACCAAGTGACTAGGATTATGTCGAGGCACTCAGACTTTGGCAGTGGGCGATCTCTTTCTCACGTTTCTAGACCTCCGTTTTCTAGTCCTTCTCCAACGTGATTGCGGAATCATTGAGATGGGCTATTCTCATGCCTCCTCAGTCTACTCTAAAAAAAAAGTGCTGGAAGAATGAGAAAGAGGGGGGGAGGTGCCTTGCTGCGATCTTTTGCTACTCCCCAAAACAGCAAGGCAGACGATTTCTTCCTGATACCCCCTTACCAGGCCACCCGAGGCAGTGGGGGCTCCGATTGGCCCGGGGCCTTCTGGGAAGATTATCCTTTCCACTGAAGCCTGGGTTTCCCTCACCAGCTCCGAGGGTTACAAAATCGATCATATCATTGCCCCTTACTGGCCTCGACAGATATGGTTTCCCGTTCCACCATCATTACCTCTTGGAGCAGCCTTGGCATCTAAGCTGCTGTCCAGATCTTTTGACCCACCAGCTGGGCCAGCCAGCTGCCTCTCAATCTCACAAGCTCACCTCGTGGTTTCTTTCTCCTCTACCTAGCCAGGCTTACTTAATTTCTCATTCGGGACGTAACATCCTGATAAAATCTCACAAGTCTTCTACCAGAAGAAAACAAATAGTAAGTCTTGAGCGTTTTCCTTCTGGGCAGCATCAAAAAATATCAGAATGCGTACTACCATATCAAAATGCACAGACGCTCCAGGAGGTTCTCTGCTTCAGGCTGGGAGCCAGTCACTACCAGTTCAGAGCCCTGCCCTTTGGTCTCACTACAGCCCCCCGAGTGTTCACCAAATGTATGGCAGTGGTCGCGGCTCACTTGAGACGTCAAGGATTCCAGGTGTTTCCATATTTGGACGACTGGCTCCTTACCGCCACCACCAGGTGTCAACTTCTTCTATCCAGAGACTTCACCATTCAAACTTGCCAAGCTCTAGGCATTTCAGTGAATTTCGAAAAATCTGCCTTGTCGCCTTGTCAATCTATTACCTTTATAGGCGCCACCTTAGACACAGTTCATCTTTCTGCCAGACTGACAGAGCAAAGAGTATCAGATATCCGCAAACAAATTTACCTTCTGCTTCAGTGCAACAAGATCAAAGCCAGGGTAGTCTTGAAGGTATTAGGACTCATGGTGGCTACCATTACACTCCTCCCCTTAGCTCGTTTTCACATGCGGTTCCTCCAGTGGATGTTGTTTTCTCAATGGTCCTTCCAACAGCTCCCGATGTCTCGCATCATTCTGCTAACCCAATCATGCAAGAATCACCTGTCTTGGTGGATGACATCACCTCAAGTTCATCAGGGCAGACCCTTCACCCCCCCCCAATCGCCACGGTGGCAACGGACGCCTCCCTGATCGGGTGGGGGGGGGGGCATTATCAGGGCAGGACAGTCCAGGGCACGTGGCAATCGTTCGAGTGCCACTTGCACATAAATGTCTTAGAGATGAGAGCAGTGCTTTTAGCATTGCAAGCCCTTCAGGACTCTCTTCCCACAGGGACTATTGCAATTCAGACGGACAACATGTCCGTAGTGTGGTACATCAACAAACAGGGCGGAACCAAGTCCTATCCCTTATGTCGAGAGGCACTCAGACTTTGGCAGTGGGCAATTTCTTCTCAGCGGTTTCTGATAGCAACGCACATTCCCGGGAAGTCCAACGTGATTGCGGACAAATTGAACAGGGCTATTCTCATGCCTCACGAGTGGTCTCTAAAAAAATTAGTGCTGGAAGAAATCTTTCAAAGATGGGGCCGGCCTTGCTGCGATCTTTTTGTTACTCCCCAAAACAGCAAGTGTCACGATTTCTTCACCCTCTTCCCTCTACCAGGCCAACCCACCAGAGACGCTCTAGTCCACGATTGGTCTCGGGGACTTCTGTATGCTTTCCCCCCCCCTTTCCACTGATCTCTCAATTAATTCAGAAAGCTATCGCCTCGAGAGTCACTATGATCCTCATTGCCCCTTACTGGCCTCGACAGATATGGCTTCCGTTCCTGCATCATTACCTCTTGGAGCAGCCTTGGCATCTGGACCCAGTGCCAGATCTTTTGACCCACCAGTCGGGCCAGCTGCACCACTCCCTCCAATCTCTCAACCTCACAGCGTGGTTTCTCCGATTCCTACCCTAGCCAGGCTTCCCTTAATTTCTCATTTGGTCCGTAACATCCTGATAGCCTCTCACAAGTCTTCTACCAGAAGGATTTACCATTAGAGTACATCTAGCTGCTATATTTAACTTTCATGTAGGTGTCTCGGACTCCACTGTCATGTCCCATAAACTCTGCAAAGCCTAAGAGGTGTCATTTTGCTCAAGCCCCCAATCAAAAATCCCCCACCTCAGTGGGACTTGAATTTGGTCCTAGCATCCTTGATTCTCCCCCCCCTTCAAACCTGCGGCTTCATACCCTGTTAAGTTGCTCTCATGGAAAACACTCTTTCTAGTAGCCATAACATCAGCTAGAAGGGTATCTGAACTTCATGCTCTTTGCAGTCGTCGTCCTTACTTAGTTTTCCATAAAGAGTGTCCCTCCGGACTAATCCATCCTTCTTGCCTAAGGTTTCCTCTGAGGCAAATCTAAACCAGACTATCGATCTCCCTGTCTTCTTCCCTGATTATTCCAACAGGTTGTAACAAAAGTTACATTTTCTAGATGTTCATCGCCAACTTCGATATTATTTAGACAGGACTAAACAGTTCAGGAAATCTGACCAGCTCTTCCTGTCTTATGCAGAAGGGAAATTGGGCCTTCCAGTTTCTAAAGTGTCCCTTTCAAGATGGCTTACCTCTATAATTACCTTCATCTATGAAATCAGACATCAAAAACTGCCTTCAAGACCTAGAGCTCATTCAACCAGGGCATTAGCTACATCTGTAGCTTTTCAGGACAGGCTACCAATAGATTCCATTTGTGCAGCAGCCACATGGGCTTCTCCTCATACCTTTATCTCGCATTACAAATTGGATATGGCTTCCAGAAACCATGCCAACTTTGGTTCCACTGTTCTCAAGAGTCTGTTCCGATAAGCCACCCGGGGTAAGGTGCTAGGGACGCGGTCCCATCCAGCAAGAATGAAGTCGAGATTGACAACTTAACATTGAGACATTATGTGCCTACCATAACGTTCAATATTAGTTGTCTTCTTCTCTCCTTCTTTCTTGTGTCCCACCCTCCTTCCCCCCCAGCCTGGACAGACCGATAGGAATTTTTGGGATCTTCCATTGGGGCTTCCTTCCCACATGTTCTACCACCTCTATTCTCCCTTTTATGTTTGTAGCAGCTTACATACAGGTTTATATAGAGGTGGGTTCCTTTCTCTCTTCTCCATACTATGGAGACTAGGACTGCTTGGTTTTAGGTATCAAATGAGATCTGAGTAGTTACCGCCTAGCATTGTGGGATATAGGGGAGCCTCGAGACGGTGGAATTAGCTCTCGAGCTTTAGTATTGGCCAAGTCGGAGCCGAGGATTGGCTCTGAACCCATCCAGCAAGAAAGAATGCGAGAAGAAGACAACTAACATGGAACGTTATGGTAGGTACATAACTTCTCATTAATCTTGAAAGGACTACTAAAAACTTCCTTTTTGGAGGCACTATCTGAGGCAGAGGTCTCAACACCTCCTAGGAAAGACAGTAAAAAGAGAAGTCACTCTGTTCTGACTTCTCCTAACTCTAAGGAACCAAAGTCTTCCAAGACTATTACAGAACCAAAATCAAAATTGCCTAAAATCGCAGCACCGACTCTCTCAGCACCAGTGCCTGAAGCTCTTTCCATGGTGTCGATGTCAGCACCTTCTTCGGAACAGACTACCATAATTTCTATAACTGCACCAATAATTCCCTCGGTATCAGACACACGTTCAGCACCAACAGTATTATCTCCCTCCAATCTGGTCACTCTTTCCCCTTCACAATACATGGGTCCTTCAACCTCTATGCCGAAATGTGAATTTTTAGCCAGGACAAGATATTCCCCATCCATTGACCCTTTTTTTGGACAGCAATACAGTCCTTTCCTTGTAAGGCTGACTCCCCTTTGGGAATTTCCATTCGTTCAACCAGGAGTCTTGTGGAGCTCGATGTAGTGAGGCTTGTTAATCGGCTCCTAACAGCCAGAGGCATCCCAACCTCAACCAAGACCTCTCTCCCAGCCAGAGACAAGGGCTTTTCTGCACAGACTCCCGACATATCCTCCTTCAATCTCTCCTAAGACTTTGAAGCCATCAGTATCAATGCATATCCTGGTGCCAACTTCTTTGGTTCCTGCGATGCTCCCTCCCATGGTTTCAGAGCCTACCCTGTGGACTGTGATTCATTCCAAACCAATCCATCCTCGGGATTCTTCTGTCAAGGCTCCAAACCTGGCGACGGGCTCGTCTGAGCGGGGTGTGACCCAGGTTCAGAGATTGTCCTCTGTTTTGGGCTCCCATCCCTCTTCAGGTGAGCCTGCTTTCTTCCAGGTGACTAAGAGGGCTCTCGCATCCGCAAGCTTTTAGTTGGCATCTTCGGCATTGGAACCAGACATTCGTATTTCCTCTGGTATGCAGCTGACACAGCCCACTATGCTTGGACAGCGAGCATGGGAGCAGCAAGAAACCCTACTTCAGGGCACCCACTCTTTGGAGTCCTCTTCAGATGGTCCCCCTGAAGAGCCACCCCGTAAGAGAATGTGCAAGAGGAAGCATATAGATTCCCCTGAGGAATCCCTCACCGAAGCCACAGATTTTGATGAGGGAGAAGGGTCCCCACGGTCACCCCCTGAGGATGTCTCCATATGGAGACATACTACAGATACTGAAACATAGGGCCAGCTGGAAGCCCATAAATCCTTCTACTGAGGAATGTATTCTTGCAGGCTTTCTGTGCTTAACCCTCTACTTCCTGGGTGACACCATCTGCAGATGAGCTAGTCAAGCTCATCATGCAGCTCGCTTGGAAGGCCCCTGACACTATTGAGCCAATTCCCTGGAGGCAGGATAAAATTCTTTCTCCTCCACAGGATCACCATCATTGGTCCAAAGGTTTGGCAGTAAATTCTATGGTGGTGGCCACTAGAAAAGAACTTGCAGAAGAGAGCTCAACTGTCCATCCTCCAAACAGGGAGTCCCGGATGATAGACAGACTAGGGAAGTGGGATTATGCTTCAGCGACCTTTGCCATACAGTCACTGAACTACCTGGCACATTTTACCCATCTTCATAGGGACCTGATTACAGACCTTTCAGGAGCCTTGGCAGGAGAATTGTCTGATGAGGTATGTGACAAAGTTGCTTCACAGCTTGCCACCCTGGAGTCTATTTCTAACTCCTCCTTGCGGTTGATTGCCCATGCAACCGAGGGGGCAGCCAGAGCTGCGGGTTCAGGTGTTGTCATAAGACATCACACCTGGATGCGCTTGTGTAACCTTGCAGACCCCTTCAAGTCTTCCTTTGTCAACCCTCCTGTTGACAAGTCTTATTTGTTTGGACCAAAAATTAAAGATACTTTTAGCCAGGTGTGAGAAAGATGGAAAGACCCTATCTGCAGTGGGCGTACGTTTTTCTACTCCTCAGCAATCCTACTCCAGGAATCAGAGAGGCGGGAAAATGTAGTTCAAGAAATCCCAAGAGCCTTTTCGTGATGCATGTGGTGAGTTCTCTCCCCAGGGCAGAGGGGGAAACTCTTCGGGAAGATGCCCCTTCTATGGCAGAGGGGGCCACAAAACCAGGGGTCCAATGATTCCTTCTCTGGGCAACCCTATCAGCGCTCCTGAAGAGTGGCCTGATTGCTTACCTCTGGAAGCAGTCTGGGGAAGATTCTCTGTGCACCACTTGGCCTGGCATTCAATAACTTCATTTTCTTGGATGCAGACGATCATGACCAGAGGTTACCATATTCCCTTCAACATTTATCCCAGGCCTGTAAGGCGAATCCCCAGTGTTCCACCCAGTCAAAGGGATGGGGCAGCACAAGAAATTCTAAAGCTACTAGAAAAAAGGTCATCCAAACAGTCCCACCAGACCAAATAGGATCTGTGTTTTACTCTAGATTCTTTTTAGTGCCAAAGAAGACAAGGGGACTGGAGACCAATTTTGGATCTCAGCATCTTGAACAAGTTTGTCAGACAGACAGAATTCCAGATGGTCACGGTTCAGTCTGTCCTTCCTTTTTTGGAAAAAGATGATTGGATGTGCTCCATAGATCTTCAGGATGCATATTACCACATAAAAATGGACAAAAAATCCAGAAGATATCTCCACTTACATCTGGGAGCCAATCACTCCCAATTTTGAATACTGCCCGTTGGTCTCACCAAAGTCCCCAGGGTGTTCACCAAATCATGGCAGTAGTAATAGCTCACTTGAGACTGCAAGGATTGTGTGCGTTTCCATATTTAGACAATTGGCTCTTAACTACTCCAACCAAGAGTCTACTGCTTGAAGCTGTACACTACACCTTAAAACTAGCAAATAAGTTGGGCATCTCTATAAACCACAAAAAGTCAAAGCTAGTGCCATTTCAAAACTTGGAATTCATTGGGATGATGTACGACACAAAATCCTGCCTAGTTACTCAACCTCAGCACAGATTGCAAAGGTTGAGATCTCAACTGCAAGTAATACTCTCTCGAGATCTAGTTCCAGCCAGATTGGTCTTGCAACTTATGGGTTCATTTGTGGCAATGATCACTCTGGTTCCACTGGTGAGATTCCATGTGAGGCTACTTCAATGGCTCCTGGTCTCTCTGTGGTTTGTAATGATGCTCCCAGTGACTTACCCGATTCACATAAATTGTTGCAAACAAGATCTGAGTTGGTGGATGAAACCAGAAGTAGAGTTATGGAGTCACCCCTTTTCAACCCCTCAACCCAAGGCCACAGTCACCATGGATGCCTCCCTGATGGGGTGGGGTGGGGGCATTTTCTGGGAAGAACCGTCCAAGGGACTTGGTCCCCCTTAGAGGCCAGTCTGCATATTAATGTCCAAGAACTTCTAGCATTGCAAACCTTTCAAGCGACCCTTCTATCAGGGACAATTGCTATCCAGTCAGACAATATGCCACTATTCTGGTACATCAACAACCGAGGAGGTACCAGATACTACCCTCTGTCGGGAAGCAGTAAGAGTGTGGCAATGAGTGATAGATTCCAACCGCTTTCTGATAGCAACACACATTCCCAGGATTTCCAGTGTGATTGTGGACAAATTGAGCAGAAACATTTTGATGCCTCACGAGTGGTCTCTCAACCCTGTAATAGCGGCACAAATCTTTCATCTTTGCCTCTCCCTTGAACCACAAATGCAGCAGCTACTTTGCCCTGATCCCCTCTCATGGAGAGTCACTGAGAGATGCTATGATATACAATTGGCCCCCAGGACTGCTTTATGCCTTCCCTCCTCTTCCACTGATTCCACCTTTCTTAAAAAAAGCATAACAGTTGAGAAGCAAGGTAATCCTCATTCCACCTTTTTGGCCCCATCCAGTCTGGTTTCCTTTCCTGTAGCCTCCACCACCCATGGACTCTAGATCCAACCCCAGGTCTCTAGTCTCATCCACTGGGGCTGGTCCATCCCGATCTAGTGATTCTCAAGCTAACAGCTTGGTTTCGCCACTTCCACTGATTGCCAGGCAGTATAACCTATCTTCCCCACTGAGAAGGATACTTCTAGCCTCTCATAAACCATCCATCAGGAAACTTTATCTCAGTAAATGGGACAGGTTTGTGTTCTGGACTAAAGACCAATGAATGGATTTCTTCTCAGCCCTGGTCCGTAAAGTCTTAGAATACTTGTCAACTTTACTCCAATATGGGGCCTCGGCCTCTACCATTACAGTTCACTTAGCAGCTATCTCCAATTTTCATAATGGTTTTATTGATTCTTCATCAATGTCCCACGGTCTGTGTTCTAAAGGGAGTCTTACATTTGAGACTACCTCTTAAAGACCCTATTGAACCTTGAAATTTGACACTAGTCTTACAAACTCTAACTTGTCGACCATTTAAGCCTTCAGCCACCTGTAACATGAAGTATTTGTCACGGGAAACCTTATTCCTGGTAGCCATCACCTCAGCCAGGAGGATATCAGAGTTGCAAGCTTTGTATGTAAATTGCCCATACATATTTTTCCATAAAGAGAGCGTATCACTTTGGACTAATCCCTCTTTTCTGTCCAAGGTTATTTCAGAGTCAAATCTCAACCAGTCCATTGATTTGCCAGTTTTCTTCCCAGATTTTTCTAACGAGAGAATATCCTTTACACTTGTTAGATGTTCATAGACCATTACGTTTTTACTTAAACAGAACTAAGTCATTCAGAAAATCAGACCAGCTGTTCCTATCCTTTTCAGGTCCAAGACTGGGCAGGTCAGTTTCCAAAGTCACCTTATCAAAGTGGTTGAGAGATTGCATTACCTTTGTCTATCAACAGAATAAAATATCTCAACCAACTAAAGTCAAGGCTCACTCCACCAGATCAGTGTCCACTTCAGCGACCTTTCATTCTAGAGCCTCTATGGATGACATTTGTCCAGCAGCCACCTGGGGTAAATTCATACCTTTATTACTCATTACAAATTGGATATGGTCTCCAGGGGAAGAGCATCCTTTGGCTCAGTGGTGCTCAGGAATATCCTTCCATAGGGCCTCCCAGGACATAAAGTAGCTAGGGACTCTGTCCCATCAGTGAGGAATGAAAGAAGATTAACAACATCAAATAAAGAAGGTATGTTCTTACCATAATGTTCCATCTGTGTTGTTGATCTTCATTCATTCATTACTTCCCACCCCTATACCCCCTTTCGAAAGACTCCAAGAGGTTTGGATTTGGTCCTGGTTACTTAATAGAGCAGTTGCTCAGATAAATCCTCCGCCTTTTTTTCTATCTTTTCGGGCAAACTCGATCTGAGGAGATGAGGATTGGGGCACTATGGGTAAGACTTAGCTCGAAGGTTTTTTGGCTGGCACGAGCTTGTTATATTGGCTGAGTCAGTTCCGAGGACGGAACAGAGACCCATCAGTAATGAATGAATGAAGATCAACAACACAGATGGAACGTTATGGTAAGAACATAACTCCTTCTTTTAACAGAACAGTAATTGCTTAGTTTCTTACTACAAAAACCAAACTTGTTACTCACAATTAGAGAAGGTGGTAGAATGACTACTATAAAGTCATCTGCTATAAGACCCACTGCTTTAATTCTGTGCACTTTGTAAGTTGAGCTACAGCTGATTGCATTGTAGTGTAAAGTAGTGTGTAGAATGGCAAATCAATTAAACTGGTACAATCTTGTGCATATTAGTCCACTGGAAGGGTACCATTGCTCTGGCATTTTTTTCTTGATGTTGGGTCATTGTTTTAATTGTTAAAGTCCTAGGTTATAGTTCATCAAATCTCAAATAGTTTTAATTGCATTGCAGATGTATGCTATCTCATTCTTCTCTGAATAAATTAAAACTAAATGTAATAAATTTGGAACTGGATAATATAGTTTTTAATGCCATTTTCCATTTGGTTACTTTATTACTACAGCCGACAGTCAAGCTTCCTTAGTTGTTGCTGTCTTCTTATCCAGGTGACATCATATTTTTGAGTAGTTCTTTTGTTTTTACTTCTTTTCTTCTCAGGAGATTGCTGCAATGGTGGCCACAGAGTTCGCTAAGCAGACAACCCTTGATGAAGTTGCACAGGCTGTTGTGGACCGTGTGAAGCGCATTCACAGAGACACCTTTGTCAGTGGAGCTGAGCGATCCCGATTTTGCAACAAACATGAAGACATGACACTACTTGTGAGAAACTTTGGCTACTTGCTGGGGGAGATGAGCCAGTGCACATT
Source organism: Protopterus annectens (assembly GCF_019279795.1). NCBI lineage: Eukaryota > Metazoa > Chordata > Ceratodontiformes > Protopteridae > Protopterus > Protopterus annectens. Next base: position 1,369,131,424 of record NC_056725.1, read on the forward strand.
AACCCCAACACAAGGTAAACCTGCTGTTTCATTTAAAATCTAAAGATCTTCATACTGATTCAGAGATGTATTAGATGAGTGATAATGCAGTTGCTACTACAGTGACAGGCAGTTATGAAAACAAACAGATTACTGGTAACCCAGAAGTGGATATACTATAACTGAACATCAAGTGAAGTGCTGCATTCAAACTGTGAACTTGAAACTGAACAAATGAAAAGCTCATTGTCAGCTTAGAATCACTGTGCTTGTCTGTGTCCTTCAACTGCTGACTCTCTGTGCTGAATTCGCACTTTTGTTTAATTTGCTGCTGTACGTTTTGGATTGCATTATACTTTTTTAAAATTATGTATTGCATGACGTTTAGATCATGAGAGCCCCTTGAAATGGTTTTAAGTTTTTAAGGTTTTCAGTTATCAGGTGCAACTGTTTATCTTAAGTAATTGGTAGATGCATAACTGGTGCATGTGTGGGCATCAAAATGTATAAAAACTTGTCAATGGGCTGGTGCCAGGAAGAGTCAGCTGACCTACCTCGTGTCACAGACCCAGACCTCTAGCTAAGGTGGGGCAATGAGACAACTGCCCTATGCACAGCCTGTTAAAAGGCACAATCAGAAATACCAATCTGGTGAAAGTGAAATACTGGAAATACACTGCTGGCATTTGTTCAGTGTCAGCATGCGCCTTTCATTCAATAAACATTGCTGCTGAAATGAGTAAATGGATGTCCAGGTGTCTTTAAATGTAGCAAGCACATATTGCTACAGTTCAGTGGAATCAGAAGCACTTCAGAAGAGCCTGATGAGTTTTCAGATATAGAGGGGTGCTTTTTGTTTGCTCTTGAACTTTAGTGAGCATCTTTTTTTTCTTTGAGCAGGGTCGCAGCAGTGAATGCAGTAGTGTTGCTGTATATGTAAGTGGCCCTCTTACATGTGTTTTATGATTTCAAGAAGCTATACAAGTTCCATAACTTAATAAGATCTGATGTTGTCATTTTCATTTGTACCTCAACTAAAGTGCTCAGATACGATCCTCCGATCTGGCTCTGCCACTTTCTATAGAGTCTAGGATCAGACTCTCAAGCTTTTCCCATACCAACAATGCCCCGATCACTGTATTTCCGTAGATCTCATTTGCAGCCCTTCAAGATTGATCGGGATTGCAATTGCTTCAGCTCCTTGTAAGATGTCCTTCAAGGATGCATCTGCAGTCCTTACAAATGGGTTGTCCTGTCGTCAGGCAGCCCTTCGGTCGGCCGGATTCCAAAGTCTGGGTCTGGCCCCGGCCCCGGCTGGTGTCGCACTTCACCCGACGTCATAGCTGCAGTTATTCGGGTATAAAGGCATCAGCCGACGCCATTTTCCTCAGTCTTTCTTGCCGCGTGGTGCCCGAAGCAGAAGCTGTTCGCAAGTGCCGGTCGGTCAGAACCAGAGATTACTACTACCGAATACTACTTCGAAGACTTCTAAAAAGCTAAGTACCCCGTTGGGGACTCTTTTTTGCCTCAGCCGATGTCAGAAAAAGTGAATAACTGTTTAACTTGTGGGAAACAAATACCTCATAAAGATTTCCACTCTTACTGCTTACCTTGTTTAGGCCCAGACCACAACGTAGCAGCTTGTCTAGCCTGTGGTTCTTTTAACCGACGGACGCTTAGACGTCGGTCGGAATTTGCTGAACAGTTTTTCGGCTCTGATTTTGCTTATATTATGCCGTCGGATCCTCCGACTTCACAAATATCCAAAAAACGCAAGGAAAAGGACCGACACTCGCGGTCCGCGGTTTCAGCCGAAACCGCGGTTAAGCCAACCGCGAGTGTTTCGGTTTCGGCTGAAACCGAGCAAGCGGTTCTTCCTTCAGCCGAAAACATGCCTTCTACCGAGGCCTCTTCTAACCTGGTTGAATCGGCTTCTGAAATCCAACCTGCAGTTGCGGTTTCTCAGGAATTATCTGACACTATTCCCTTGGATATTTCCACTCCTGCACGTGGAGCTGCTAGGCCTCCTGCAGCCATGTCCATTAAGGCCTTTGCCAGGGCTAAAGCAGCTAAAGCAGCTAAAGCTACAAAAACTGTGCCTGTTAAGACCCCCTCTCACAGGCCCAGCTCCAGTACCCAAATGCTTTCTCTGGCAGAGGATCTCATTTCTTTAATCCGGGGATCCCAGACTCATCCAGCCAGGGCCTCTCATCCACCTCCAGAGAAGAGGCCTAGAGCAGAGCCCCCTGAGCCAGTGTCCACAGATGATTCATCTGATGATACAGATAATACAGACCCTCCAGAGGCTCCTTATTCCCCTTACGAAGACTCTGATGCTGAAGAGTCCATTCCTTCTGCCTCTCCACCTGAGGAATTTTCCTTTGGGGAAACCTTGCATGCTATGAGGGAACAATTTCAGTGGCAAGGCCAAGATTTCTCAGACTCCAGGAAAAGGCTTAGAACCTTTCTGCATTTACCACAACATAGGCCTTTAGCCATTCCTCCAGTTCTTTCTGTTGTAGATGATGCATTTAATGATGCTTGTACTGCTCCTGATTCATTACCTCCGGCCCCTGCTAAGCCCGATAGGTTCTACAGGGTCCCGGACACACATCACCATCTGTACAAGGTTCCTTTTGCAGATCCCGAGACTATCTCCCAGGGGCCTAAGGCTGTAGCATCTACCTCTGCTAAAAATCCCCTGCCCTCTGAAAGGGAATCCAGGTCCTTAGAGATGGGGTAAAAAAGTTTACACTTCTGCTACTCTGTCAGCTAGGGCCTTGAACTGTCAATTTCATATGATCCAATATCAAGAATTTATGCTAGACCAGTTAACTAAAAAACTGTCCTCTGATGAACCTTTTGATAAGAAGTATGTTCAGGAAATGGTACATAACATTCAGCAAGTTAGTAACCATTCTTTAAAATGCGGCTATGATGCACTGGACGCTTCCTTTAGATCAGCCATGACTGGCACAGTTATCAGAAGGCATGCATGGTTGAAAGAGCAGGCCTTACCGGACCATGTCAAATCAAAACTATTAGATGCTCCCATGGACAAGGCCAATTTATTTGGTTCACCTGCACAACAGGTACTGAAGAAGATGGAAGAGAAGGCAAAATCTGTACAAACAGTGAAAGATTTCTTACAGGTCCAGCCTCCAAGGTTTAGCAGGAATTGGCCCTCCAAAAATTGGTCCTTTCCAGACTCCTCTAAAGCACAGAGAGGCAGGAATAGGCGTTCAAGGGGCAGAAACCAATCCAGGGGTGCCTACAGGGGACGCCACTGGCAGGGTAACAACCAGCGAGGCACAGACGCAGCCACCACCACTGCAACAGGACAATCACAGTGACTTGACTCTGGCACCGCCTACCAGGGAACAACTAGAAGCACCCTTAGCCGGAAAACTAGCTTTATTTTCAAAAAACTGGCATTACATCACAAGGGACAAGTGGATTTTGCAAACTATACACCAAGGATACAGGTTTCATTTCCATACTCTACCAGGAAAGAGAGGAATGCCAAACCTACCTCTGAATCAAAAGGCAGAAGCTCTAAAACAAGTAAACCAATTATTAAAGATGAGAGCTGTGGAAAAGGTACCATCTATGGAACAAGGAAAGGGATTTTACTCCAGACTCTTCCTGGTACCAAGAAAGGAGAGCAAATGGAGGCCTATTCTCGACCTGTCCGCATTAAACACATTCCTCATTGTTCCAAAATTCAAAATGCTGTCTCTACAGCAGCTTCTTCCCATGCTGGGCAAGGAGTCTTGGCTGGTAACTCTAGATCTCAAGGAGGCATACCTACACGTCCCCATACGACCAGTTTGCAGAAGGTACCTCAGATTTCTTGCAGGATCAGAGCATTATCAATTCTCAGCATTGCCCTTTGGCTTATCTACTGCGCCCAGAGTGTTCACAAAATGCCTGGCATCAGTAATTGCGCATTGCAGGCTTCAGGGAATCCAAATTTACCCCTACCTGGACGACTGCCTGATACAAGCGGACAACAAAAACAAGCTCACAGTAGACTTACAAAGAGTCATTTACCTGCTACAAGGCCTGGGGATATACAGTCAATATAAAAAAGTCAAGGCTGACACCATCCCAAAGAATAACCTTTTTGGGCGCAGATCTGGACACATCAAAACAAATGGCATTCCTAACTGCAGAAAAGCAAGAGCAACTACCTCTCTACTTCTTGGCATTAACAAAGCAGAACCATCTAACAGCAAGAAAAGTACTGCAAGCCCTGGGCTTCATGGCATCCTGCATAATACTGGTCCCTCATGCCAGACTACATATGAGAAAGCTACAGTGGTACCTAAAGAATTTATGGTCTCAGCACAAGCACAGCCTAGAAACCAAAATTCCAATAATACCATGCCTGAAGCAAGAGTTCCTATGGTGGGCACAGGCCTGTCAATCAAACACAGGATTGCCCTTCTACAGCATTCAACCAAGCCAAACCATCACAACGGACGCCTCAGACCTCGGTTGGGGGGCCCACATGCTGGACAAGTGCATACAAGGCTTATGGACACAAGACCAGCTGCACCTGCACATAAATCTAAAGGAAATGCTGGCAGTAAAAATGGCAATCCAGACATTCAGACCATTTCTCCGAGAAGGTCAATTGATGATAAGGACAGACAACACCACAGTTATGTGGTACATCAACAAACAGGGAGGCACACATTCATACCCTCTATGCCGGATGGCACTGGACCTATGGAATGTGGCTCTGAGCTACAACATTCAGTTACAAGCAATTTTTGTACCGGGAAAAGCAAACATTCTAACAGACATACTAAGCAGGACTTCCACGGATGCCCACGAATGGATGCTGCATCCGGACATCTTCAAAGCCATTACAAAGAAATGGGGGCTGCCAGAAATAGACTTATTTGCATCCCCACACAATCACCAGCTAAAGAAATTCTGCACAAGGACGTACCACCCACTTGCTTGGAAGGTGGACTCCCTATCTTTCAGTTGGAAAAACCTGACAGCATATGCATTCCCACCACTTCCTTTGATGCACAAAGTGCTATTGAAAATCAAAGAGGACTGTCCAAGGATCATTCTGATAGCTCCAGACTGGCCAAGGCAACATTGGTACCCATTACTAAGGAGCATGTCTCGGGAACAAATATGGGCACTTCCCCTAGTTCCACTGCTGTTAACACAGAACAACTACAACATCCTGCATCCAAACCTGAAAACTCTGCAGCTGACTGCCTGGAACATTACATAAGATCAATTAACCCAAATTTATCCCAAAGGGTTAAAGACATTATCCTTGAGGCTCGCAGACCCTCAACAAGGAAAAATTATGCAGCAAAATGGAAAAGATATCTCGTTTGGAGTACTGCAAAGGGAGAAGATGTATCACTGGTAAACATAGCCAACATCCTGGAATATTTGGCAGAGCTCTTCCACACAGGCCTGTCCTATTCTTCCATCAAGATACATGCATCAGCTATTTCAGTAGAATACAGAGTGGATCCTCCTGTCTTCTCACATCCTCTGCTCAGACAGTTTCTGAGAGGAATTAAAAATGTAAAACCTCCTAGGAAACCACCATTGCCTGCATGGGACTTGAACTTTGTACTAGAAAAATTAACACTTCCTCCTTTCGAACCAGCAGCAACAGCAGACTTACAATACTTATCATGGAAGACTGCTTTCCTGCTGGCAATCACTTCAGCAAGAAGGGTATCTGAACTACAGGCATTAATGGCAGTGCAACCCTTCCTGATCTTCCATCAAGATAGAGTGTCCATGAGAACAAATCCTACATTTATGCCTAAGGTGGTATCCAGAGTGTCTTTAAATCAGGCTATCCACCTACCTACATTCTTCCCCAACCCACAGAACAGGGGAGAAAGACTGTTGCATACCTTGGATGTACATAGACAGTTACGCTACTACCTGGACAGAACCAAGGGCAATAGAACAACTGACCAGCTACTGGTAGCATATGCAACAGGAAGGGAAGGAAAAGCAATTTCAAAACAGACAATCTCCAAGTGGATAGGAAATTGCATTAGATTTTTGTTACTCCTATCATGGAAAGAAAACTCCAGAGAACATCAGGCCTCACTCTACAAGGGCTACAGCCACTACCACAGCTTTCTTACGAGGAGTGGCTACCAAAGACATTATAGAGGCTGCTACTTGGACCTCCGTGCATACATTTGCCAAGCATTATAATTTACCTTTATACTCTAGATCCCGAGCAGGTTTTGCCACTGCTGTTTTGCAAGGGATCCTAACTACACCATAATCTCGTCTTTCCTCCTCCCCTAGTTTGGCTATGGTATTCTACCCATTTGTAAGGACTGCAGATGCATCCTTGAAGGACATAGTACAGTTTTGTACCTACCATAAATGTAGATGTCCGATAGGAATGTATCTGCAGTCAGGATTACCCACCCGCCTTCCCCTCTGTGGTACTCCTAGGGTATTTGCCCAACTTATAGCTAGCTGGGGGGGGATCTATTATGGTGTATTTGTTTGTATATATGTACATACATGCTTATTTTTTGTGTTTGCTCTCTATTATTTGGAAACATTGGCATTTATCCAAATTTAGCCTTCCAAGAGGGCACCTGGCATCTGGGGCAAGAAACACTGAGGAAAATGGCGTTGGCTGATGCCTTTATACCCGAATAACTGCAGCTATGACGTCGGGTGAAGTGCGACACCAGCCGGGGCCAGACCCAGACTTTGGAATCCGGCCGACCGAAGGGCTGCCTGACGACAGGACAACCCATTTGTAAGGACTGCAGATGCATTCCTATCGGACATCTACATTTATGGTAGGTACAAAACTGTACTTTATAGTGAGTGAATAGCTTATTTTTCTTCTATATAGTTTCTTTCTTTATCATTTAATTTTCCTTAGTGTACTAAGACTTACCTCCCTTACCCTCAACAGTCTTTACTTACCGAGGTTTTTTCGGTAATCCTGTACTACCATTGTTGGTGGTATGTTTCTCTTTCTTACCTGTAGGTAATTTCTTGCTGTACCATTGTTGGTAGTTAGTGTTTATCTTCCCTTTCCTGTTTTCCAAAAAAAAAAAATCCTTTTTCTCTAATTGTTTGGCTTGTTTTATTTTGAGTATGGCTGATAAGCAGACTGGATTTCAGAAATGCACTTCCTGTGGACATAAGATCCCCAGTCCTGATGCCCACAGGGAGTGTGTTTATTGTTTGGGCCCAACACATTTGGACATTTCTTGGTCTGTCTGTGCGGCCTTTAACTCTAGAGCGATAAGTGATAGGAAGAATAAGTTAGTTTTAAAAGGCCTTCTGGCTTCAGATTCTTCTACAGGCACTACTTCTTCAGGGGCTCAAAACCCCCTTTCAGAAATTGAAGGAGCCCAGGAAGCGCCATGAATGCTCTCCTTCTCAGTCTCCTCAGTCCACACCTTCTTATGTCTCTCCTAAGAAGGTTTCAAAGACCTCATTTCTGAAGTCTTCAGATCCTTCAACTGCAGTCACGTCTTCTCGGCTCCGTGCTTATAGGTTTTTTCCTTAGCCAGTATCCCTGAGATTAAGGTCTCCTTTTTTACAAGATGTCTGTGCCTCAGTGACAATCAACATGGAACAGGAGCTTCCAAGATGGCTGCACATTGAGTAACAACTTAACTCTAGCTCTCCAAGTGTGAAAATAGAAACTCAACAGAGAAGACCAGTAGACTTTTGTGTTTATGGGTAAATTTCATTTACTGGCTAGTAAGTGTACTGCCTGGATGCCGGGATAAAAGAAATGCAGAGCACCTGGCAAAATCAGCTACAAAAAGTGAGGAGAAACACTGGGGAAAGTTCTATATCTTTTCACCAAAAAGCAATGCAACCTCAGACATGACTTCAGTAACCTTCAGGAAGACAAGACAACTGTACACAGACCTGGTTAAAATAAACAAAACACTGTTGGAGTATATCGGTGCAAACAACAAAAGATGGGGAAAAAGTGGAAGAAGCTTTAAATAGATATTCGGATGAGATGATAAAGCTGGAAACATCAAGAGGCTGAAATTAAAAAGCTATCTGAAAATGAGACTGCTCAGGAAGAGATGTTTAAAAAAGTAGAATTTGAGGAGAGTATGTAGGAAAAACCTGAGACTTTCAGGTATACAGAGAAGCTGGAAGGAACAGACTGCATGAATTTTATGAAAGCACAAATAAACAACTGCACTGGTGTTCCCATAGCAGGGGTTGTTAGTTGAAAGGGCACATTGTGTGTATGCTCCAAACCCAGCTATGAGAAAGCAACCTAGACCTTTAATAGTAAAGATGCAATCCTACCAGCAGAAGGAGTTGATTCTGACAAAACTGTGGCAGAAGGGTAAAATGCTAAAAGTGGGAGACAGCAGAGTGTTTGTGGAGAACATTGTACACCAGACAGAAGAGGAATAAATTCATTACACTATTCAAAGAATGTCGAGAGACAGGTGTGAGATTCAAATTGCTGTACCTAGCTGTCTTCAAGGCATTTTTACCTAGAGGGACAAAATCTTTTTTTTTTTTTTTTTTTTTTTTTTTTTTTTAAGTACTTGCTAAGGAGTAAATACAAAAGTTTGTCCAACAACCAAAGGAGATTCAGCTTCTTTTTCTTCTGGTAATAAAGACAACAGAAAGATGGTTCCTATGAAACCTTTTCCGCTGTTTCAGTGGAAAATATTGGAGAGAAGGAAGGGACCACAAGAGATGACTAGAAGAATTGAGAGTACATTGGAACTAAAGCAGAGAAAGGATTTCAGAGATGGAGATGAATAGTAATGAAACAAGTAACTTAATGTGAGATTAAAATGCAGTAGTTATATTTGTGAAATATGACAGAACAAGAAAATCTAGAAATATTGGACTTTTTCAGAATTTGTTGGACTTTTTATGTCAATATTTGGAAAAGGCTTTGGAAAGGGAAGGAGATGGGAGAAAGTTAACTAAGTAAAACAATATTTTTAATAGTACTATTTTGTGGTGTATGGTTTTCTTTCCATGCTATAAAGTGAAGTTTTATTAATTATGTTTAAGTGTAATGGGGATTGTAAATAGGTGCCACTGTTTTTTTTTTCCCTTTCTTTCTCTCTTCACACTCTCTCACTATACTTATTCAGTTTCAGAAATGCAGGCACTGCAATGTAAACAAAAAAGCCTAGTTAAGAATATGACAAAAGAGAAAATGAATTTGCTTTTTCTCATTCCTGCTTGGGGGAATGACTAGATTAAGGACATTTTGACTGATGTATTAATCAGTTTAAAGAGAAAGCAAGTAAATGTAAAAGAATATTGTGAGGCTTTTTTCTAGCAAATGACTGTATGCTTAGTAGCAATTCTCTGTCCGGCCCTCATGTCTGCATGGAAACAATCTGATAGAGAAATTGTCTTGTTCTCGTGTCTCTATGGAGACAATCTGATCCAGAGAAATTAGTTACAGTCTGGACAGCGATTGGCTGGGGGGGGGGACTGGTTAGGAGATAATGTTCTCTGAAATCATTCAAGGGTTTTCCCACCTGAGAGAGCTATAAAGATGAGGCAAAACCAGTTAACACTTAATAGAATCACAAGCTGCACCATGCATCTTAGCATGGATAACCTTTCTTTTAGGTTAACTCAAGTCAGAGTGTGGCTGTCAGTTTGGGACATTTGTTCCTATTAGGAGGGTGAAATTTCAATATTTGAGATGTATATAGTTTTGTGTTAGTATTTTTTGAGGACTTTCTTTCAATAAAACCAAAAGGTTTGTAAGATGTGACACATGCTCAAATTGATATGACAAGAAACAGCTAAAAGTTCAACCAGACAAACAGTGTATGCATGTAATACAAAATCTGAAACTAGACAAGTAACAAAAAAGATGTACATAAAAGGTGGGAATAGTAAATTTTTAATACAATGATGCTTTCTGTAATGTCTTTAAATGTCAGTGGTCTCACAGATAAGTACAAAGAAGAAAGAACAGTTAACTATATTAAAAATGTAGAGTGCAAATAGACACACTTTAAAAAACTAAACATGTGAATTTGATAAAGAAAGGTTTTCAGGCTGGTTATTCATTGGAATATGTAGGACAAAGGAAAAGAGGAGTACTTATATTGATTGAAAGAGGAGCTCCAATAGTGATAGAAGAGGATGAAAAGGTAATAATAGCAGATTTGTAGTGCTAAGGGGCTACTGGCAAGTGAGGAGGATTACACTAGTATGTATTTGTATTCCACCTAAAACTATTTTAATGGAGTTTAAGAAAATTATGGGAGGAATTATCAGTTTTCAGCAAGGAATATTACTTACCGGTGGAGACTAGAATTTGATTTGCTGCAGTGAATATGTGCGTGGGGGGGCCAGAAGGGGCAATATAACAAATGAGGGAAGATTTTTGAAGAAATATGTGAAAATATTTGGCATAGAAGATTAATTCAGTAATAGTAGTTCAGAGTCAATTTCCATATTAATCCCCATGATATAAAAACCTGGGATAGGCTAGACCAAATTTACATTTCACAGGAACATCTGCATTTAATTGAAGGTCTTGATACACACCCAATAAATATTTCAGCTCATGAGCCAATGTTGTTGTTGTTTGTCTTTCGGCTTTTTCCCGATAAGGGGTCGCTGCAGCGGAACTCCAGTCCGCTAATGATTGGCAATAGATTTTTTACGAAATGCCGAGGTTCCAGCTCGACGCCCAACCTTCAACGAAGGCATGCCCATTTACGCAGGCATGTCTTTTGAATGCTACACAACCGCGGGGAGGACATGCAGACTCCACACAGAAGGCACTCCCAAGCCAAGCCGAGGATCGAACGGGAGAACCTCTTGCTGTGAGGTAACAATGCATGAGCCAATAATAACTAAAATAAAAACATGGTAATGAAATAAAAATGAGACACTGGTGCTTTCCCACCTACCTGTTGAAAAGAAGAATTTAAGGAATGGGTGGTGGAGATTATTCAGGAGCTATTCGAGAAGATTGAAATTACTTCTGAAAATATAGCTAAGGAGTGGGAAAAATTAAGGTGAAGTTTAAAAATAGAGTGGAAATAAAAGAAAGGGAGCTATGGTTAAGAGGCAACAATAATTGTTTAGAGGAAATGACAAATGTATAAAGTATTGCAGACTAGGGGGAATTTCACAAACGAGGAGGATAAACTGCAGAATGCTAAGCAGAAAATAAGGGATTACCTCAGTAATATACATGAGTTTAGAAAGATTGCTGTTAAGCAACTGTTTTTTTTTTGATAACACTAGAGCGCAAAACCTTTTAGCACGACGACACAGACAACATTAAGTAGAAAGGACTGTCACTAAGCTTAAAGAGCCTATAGAAGGTAACCTGGAAGGTAACGAGATCCTGTAGAGGTCTTAGAAATATTTTGGAAATTTTATGAAAGTCTGTATAAAACAGAGAAATATGGAACGCAAGAAAAGATGGAAATGGCAGTGTTTATGGAAGAATTAAATACACCAAGGTTAGTTGTAGATGAGGCTTAATTACTAACAGGATAGGAGGAGATGAAATAAAAAGTGTGATGTGTAACTAATCTACCGGAAAGTCCCCAGGAATAAGTGGTATTCTTGTGGAAGTTTTGAAGCTAGGAAGGAACAAGCTGATAAAGATCTGGAAGGATTTATTTAACATTTTAAGAGAAGTACCGACATCCTGGAAGATAGCAGAGGTAGTTGTAATACCTAAAGAGGGTAAAGATCCATTAGATCCGGCTTCATATAGGCCCATTTCAATACTAAATCATGATTATAAAGTGTTTGTCTATAATGGCTAAAAGAATGGCAAAATGAATGCCAAAATTGATAGATATGGATCAGTGTGGTTTTGTGGAGGGGAGGCCAACATTTGACAACATTAACAGAACATGGATGATCCAGAGAAGCAGAACATAACAAAATACCATTATTGTTTGGTTTTGACATAGAAAATACATTTGACAGAGTAAGCTGGGACTTTATGAGCAGGGCAATGGAAGCATTTGCATTTCCTGAAAAAATGTATAAGGTTGATTAGGAGGATATATGGGGGGTTGGAGGTGAAAATTAAAGTGGGTGGGGTCCTCTCTGATAATTTCTGCTAGAGCAGAGGAACCAGACAGGGGTGTCCTATTTCCCCTTTCTTTGCCAATGGTTATAAATATAATGCAAATAATAAAGTAAGGAACTGAATTCAAGGATATAATTGGTATGGTAGTCAAGAAAAGTTGGTTCAATTTGCAGATATAATTTTATACCTGATAAAACCAGAAAGAAACATTACAGTGATGTAGAACATTTTGAGACAGTTTCAAATCTTTTTAGGATACAAAATTAATGATGCTAAAGCAAAAGCAATAGCAGTAAATTATGCACCCACATATGAATTGGTTCAGCAATATCCATATTTATGGGGACATAATAAAATGAATTATTTGGGAGTATAGATTAAAATGATTCTGGTGTGGCAGCTTAAGGATATGTGGGAAGAGACTAAACAAAAGATAATACAAAAACTGAGAAAATGGAAGCTTTGCTACATGGATATTTATAGTAAGATGCAAGCAGTTAGTGTTTAGTCCCAATAGTCTTATACACAGATCAGGCATATTTTTATCATCCAGTGGAGAAGTTGTTGATAGCAATTAATAAAAAACTGAAGGACTTTATCTGGGAGGAGAAGACAGCAAGAGTTGTGGGATAAGATGATTCTTTCAGTAGAACAGGGCAGATTGGGATTACCTGATTTGAAGGGGTATTTCAGAGCTGCACAGTTAAGACTCCTATACATAGCACAACCAGAAAACTATAATTCAAAGTGAAGGGGGTGATGATGAAACAGGGAAGCTCAAGAAACAAGGAGAGACTGGGATTTTGGATGTAGGCCTTTAATGAAAATAACAGTAAGCATACATAATATTATATCTATAAAGTAGCAGAATGTATCCTAAGAACTAAGCCATCACAGGAATGGAAAAAGGAGAGTCTGCAAATATGGATCACTGCAATTAGGGATCTAGACAATAGTAAGGAGGGGGTTGGAATTGGAGAAAATACTGGCAAAGGAACCAAGGTATTGGGAGCAAATAACTGAAGAGGGAAAGATGGTAGAATGGGAAGATACTAAGAATGTATTTGGAGTGCAGGTTAAAGATTGCCTTCCCTATCAAGGATTGATATCAGAGTATAGGCAAAGAGAAATAAATAAAAGGGTCCTAAATGAAAGGCCAGTACTGGTATAATTTTTAGTAGAATCTAGAAAAGAAGCTCCCATTAAAAAAGGAATAATTAGTAGATCATATAAAATATTGCAACTTATCTATAAGAATCAATCAGAGAAGTTTAGAAAGGATTGGGAAGAGAGATTGGATAAGCAATTCACAAAGAAACAATGGGAGGATGTATGTATGTATCCCAAATATGCAGCAAAAATCCTAGAAGATTTAGGATTTTTGCTTGGAAATATTTACATATATATTTTTATACCCCAAGTAGACTCCAGAGAATTTTTCAAGTAAGCAGCAAATGTTGGATATGTGACAGGGAAGAAAGAGGTATAGTAAACTCTGTTAACCTGCACCCACAGAGATTGGTAGATGCTGGATAAGTGTAGTTTCTGTTTGCTTGAGAGTTGTTATTAAAATTAGACCTGACAAATACTGTACCCTGTACTATACCATACCGTAAACATTGTATTGATTTGATTTTAATATTGAAATACAGTAATTATAAGACTGGCTGGAATAATAATATTTTAAACTTATATTTCCACTAGAAAGATTGACACATGAATTGGTTTTCAGTGGCACCCTGTGGGACTGGAATTGAATGACTTGAATATGGAGGGGGGTGATTGCATGTATGAAAGCAGGAGTGACTGTGTGTGAGATTGGAGAGATTTATGAAAGCTGAAGAGAATGAGTGTGAGAGTACAGAGAGAGAGAAAGAGTGAGTGAATGCATGTGTGATATTGCCAGCCCAGCTATCTGAAATTTTGTAAATAATATATAATTTGTGAATATTAATATGATTAATGTGCTTGTCTTACAAATGTAAGAGAACTATATGTTATGTGTACATTAAACTACTGGAGAAGAAGTGTGTGTTGAACAGGGTTTGTACAGTACTGAGCTTCAAGGATGTGTCCACAATGTACCCTACTGGAAAAGAACAGAAATGCATATAAACTATATACCTGTGTCAATGTATATTATAATAGTAGAAGCTGGAACGTAAGAGTTAACTTACAAAACTTCAAGAAAATAAGTTGAATTTGAGTGCTTTACGATGTGCTATAAAGGTTAGTTTCAGTGCAGCAAGAAGACAGGATGTCTAGAGCTAGAAGTTTTTTCTATTGCCTTGGAGAGAAGTAATTACTAAGTTTAAAATGTGTTTGTTTTATGACTTCCAGTTCTCAGCAAACATCCTGGGAGATGTGTATTTCTAACACAGAGATGTTTGTTTCTGTTAGCCTGGGAACTGAAGGCAGGTGACAATGAGTCATGTCACCCAAGCTGACCCAGCAGTAATGTTTGATAGTAATTTAAGAACTCTGTCAGAGAGAGTGTGTACATTTTGTATTTTGTCTTTGACCTGGAAACATCCATCATCAGCACTTCTGCCTGCGTGTTGTAAGTAAGACTTGGGGCATCGTATCTCTTAGATAGAGATAGGAATGTAGTAAAGATTAGTTTAGATGTTTCCTGTATTTATTTGAGATGGTCCTGCAGTGATGTTTTTAAATATTTCCTGTGATTCTGAACACTGTAGTTACTGTGTTGATTGAGCATTGTCTTTTTTTTATTATTTATTATAAAATATATTTAAACCTGTATTTGTGAGACATATTTAAGCTCTTGGAGTACTTGCATATATATTTGGTGACACAGGCCACTCTTAACTAGCTTTGCTCTTGGTCACAGTTACCATTTGGATAATGGTAACATTACACAGTAATATTGGTCACCCTTTGGGAAGGCCCTTAAAGTAGCTGATAAGGGGTTCTGGTGGCAGTGAAAACTAACTTATGGTCTGGGCAGAAGGGGCATAGCTAGTAAACCTGTGCCAGCTTTTCCCAGGTATGTGCTTGTGTATAAATCAAATCTCAAAGTGTGTGTGTGTCAGCTACTTGGGCAGGGACATGAAGCACTGATTGGCCAGAGAGAGTGTTGAGGGGACTTGGCTTGGAACCCTGGCTAAGGACTCAGTTCTATAGCTGTGCCAGTGGGGAGACTTATTGGGTATCTGGAGAAAGAAGGAGAAACCAGCCCCCAGGCTGACTGTGATTGCTGTGTGCTGTTAAGGGAAAATGTACTTTACTGAGTGTGTACTTGTCATCCTCCCATTGTGTACATCCCTCACTGTTGCCAGTGGGGAGGATTGAGGTTCCTTGATTACTGGGCCACTGCAGAGGCATCACAACATGTATGAAAGCAGAAGCGAAAGTGTGTGTGTGTGCGTGCATGTGTGCGCATGTGTACACGTGTGCGCGTATGTGCACGCATGTTTGTGCGTGCTCATGTGCATGCACGCGCGTGTGTGTGTGTGTGTGCGCACGCGTGTGCATGTGTTTGTGAGAGAGATCAGAGAGAAAATTTGCAATCTGATGCAAACTGACTGAATATGGAGCGAGTGTTGACATTTTAGCAATTTGACTTGTTTGGTTTGACTTGTTCTCAGGTTGTGGAGAGAGGGAATGTATTTGCATCTTCTTTTTTAAAACTCTAAAACTCTGAAAACATAAGGTATGTTTCTGTGGAGGGGGGGATAGAAGGTGCAACACATAAAAAACTGAATTGTTCATACTGTACTGTATTTCTTCGATTTTTTTCTGGTTGTTTGAGTTCCAGTTAGCTGAGAGTTTACTGTAATTGGGGACATATTTTCTGAGAGTGCAGTGAGTTGGCGGACTTTAAGGATTCCCTTTGGGATTCACTGCTGGGTGGTCAGATTGGTGTGATGAGGGAGATGATTTTTCTGAGCTATGATATAGCATTGAATTGCCTAGGCCATACTGTGTCTAATTATGGTTGCTGCCAAAAACGCAATTGCTAGAAAATGGAAATCAAGATCTAAGCCAACTATTACTATAAGTAGTGAATATAGTAGGAGAGATAAAACTGGAATTGAGATCTTTAGAAAAGGGTGGGAGCAAACTACATAGGAAAAAAAATGGGAATTTGGGAACAGCATATACAGGGGAGGAGTCAGGTTTAAAAGATGGCAGAACTTAAATGAGCTATGTAATGTTTGATGGGATATGATTGGGTAGTTCATAAGGGATGTGTAATGTTTGCATCTGGAAGTGTGTCAGTATGGTTAGTGATATAAAATGTTTGCAAGTCTGTGTTGGTGTAGATTTTTTTTGCATAAATGTATGATTGCCTTTGTCATTAAGTGATGGTTTAATAAAGATATTTATTGTTAAAAGGGCAGGAATTGAATAATGTATGTATTGTTGCTTAGATTTTATGATGTATAGCAATATATGTGAAGTATAATGTTTGCAGACATGAATTTTAATACAGTTTGATTGCTTTTTTATAAATATAAATCTGCCTATATCACAATTGATACTTCAATGGTGTTTAAAACAAAAAAGGTCTCCTTTTTTAAAGAGACTTCCAAGAAGTTGTCGAGGCTGCCTTCCACGTCCTCTTCCGTTAGGTCTTCTTGAAGTCTTTCCGAGTTGGAGGTGGATAGGATGATGAGAAAATTTCTCAGAACACAGATCCAGATGGGAGTCCTGTCAGCTCCATTTCCCATCACATTCTGCCTAATTTCCAGCCTGTTCTTGCTCCTTCAATTCGAGTGGCCATTTCTGAGTCCTTGGATCCGAGAACCCCGAATGTCAAACTGTCCGATCCAGAGGTTATTTCATCTTCTACTGTAGTGCTTCCCTGATCCAGTCAGCTCTGACCCTGTTGGAGCACTATGGCTGAAGCATCCGCATTGGATCTGAGGGGTTGACTTTGACTCTGAAGTTTTCAGAGCAATCGCTTCCTCTTGGAGCTTCAGCTCTTAATAGCTTCGCTCTGACTTCTCCCTTGGAGTGGAGGGTTGGTGAGGCCAGGGGGCAGTCTGATCTGACAGCCTCGGCTCCAGGCAGATTGTCCTCTGCTTCTCTTGGTCCCTCTGCATTCGATGTGGTGTAGAGAGTATTCTCACATTCCAGAGTAATGTCTACTCTCCCTTCTTCCGATCCATGCCTCAGTCCCTCTTTGGATCCTGTGTCTGAATCTTCTCATACTACACAGCTGTGGTTATAAGCTGTTTCCTTTAAAGGAAATCACGTTTGTTCCTGTGATTACACATGTGATGTCATCCCACAGTTTTTAAAAATAGTAATTTGGCGCCAATCTTTTTACTCTGAAGAAGCTACTGAAGTCTCAGTAGCGAAAACGCTGTATTTCGACTTTTGTCTGGATTAAATTTGCATTAAGCTCAACTTCCTTGTACTGGTTTCCTTTGCTTTGGACTTCTGCGGCACCTGCTTTTTCAACAGTTTGTCCATTACTAACATGTCCATGAGGTTAATTTTGCATACAGCTGAAGGTTCTTCATGGGCTGCTGGTTCGGGTTTAGCCATTAGGAGATATGCCTAGATGCAGCTGTGCAATTTTGCTGAACCCTTTAAGGTGTCATTCATCAATGCTCCCTTTGATGGGTCTTCCTTATTTAGACCAAGAGTTGAAAAGACACTCACCCACAGTGAGAAGGATGGAAAGACCTTCTGCCATGGGAATCCACTTTTGTACTTTTCAGAGATCCTTTTCCAGGAATCAACATGGTGGTAAAAGACGTGGTTTCAAAAATCTCAAGGGCCTTTTCAAGAGCCATGCAGAGAATTTTCCCTAGAGGCAGAGGGGGAAATGACTACAATGGGAGGTGCCACCCTCACGGCAGAGGGGGGCTCCACAGAATCAAGGGTTTCAAGATTCTTTCCTCTGACAAATCCTTTCAGCACTCCTGAAAGGTTACCTTACTATCCCTCTCTGGAGGCAGTTGGGGTGCTTGTCCTTGTACCCAAAAGCTTGGATAGCCATCACAAAAGATTTATGGGTGCAAAGGATCATATCCAGCGGATATCTCATTCCCTTTTTACAAGTTCTTCAAAAGAAAAGAAAATGTCTCCCCAATGTTCCACCCAGTCAGAGGGAGTTAACAGCTCTAGACATTCAAAAGCTGCTGGACAAAAGTCATACAAGAGGTCTTCCCAGACCAAAGAGGATCTGAAATTTACTCAAGATTCTTTTTTAATGCCAAAAAAAATGAGGGACCTCTGTGGCCCATTTTGAAGCTTGGTTCTCTGAATCAGTTTGTAAAAAATTCCAAATTCTGGATGGTCACAGTTCAGTCCATTCTACTTCTCCTTCATAAGAGATGACTTGATGTGCTGTCTAGATCTTCAAGACACATACAGTGTACTATTATATCAAAGTGAACAGCCATTCTGGAAGATGATGGCTAGATATTCCAGGCTATCCAATATCTATTCAGAGCCCTGTCCTTCGGTCTCACCACAGCCCCCAAGGTATTCACCAAATGCATGGCAGTGGTAGCAGCTCATCTAAGACTGCAGATTCAGAGTGTTTCCTTATTTAGATGACCGCACCTAGCAGGCATCTTCTGGAAAAGGCCAGATATTATCTACTCAATTTGTCTCAATCTCTGGGGATTACAATAAATTTGGCAGTCACAACCTCAACCAGTTCAGGTCTTGGAGTTTATAGGGAGGGGTTTGTCTAGACACCGACAAGTGCCTAGCTCTTCTGCATCAAAACAGAACTCTTACTTTGAAATCACATATCAGTCAGGTTCTGTCTCATCCATCCCTCCCAGCAGCAAGAATAGTACTGAAAACCCTAGGGTTGATGGCTGCTG
The DNA here is from genome assembly GCF_019279795.1 of Protopterus annectens. Lineage (NCBI taxonomy): Eukaryota > Metazoa > Chordata > Ceratodontiformes > Protopteridae > Protopterus > Protopterus annectens. The sequence goes on from NC_056725.1 coordinate 1,369,150,282, forward strand.
CAATAACTTTAATACCCACTGCTCATCTCCATATGAGAATTTTTCATTGGACCTTAGAAGTGCGGTGGTCTTTCCATTGACAATTTCTACGACATCCAAATTATCTCAAGTTTGCAGAAACCCCCTATTGTGGTGGATACACTCTGAAGAGATTTTTCAAGGATGCCCATTCCATTTAGCCTACCTCCTCTGACTGCCACGTTGACCATGGATGCTTCCCAGTTGGGGTGGGGGGGTATTACTTTGGACAGACAGTTCAAGGAACATGGTCCCAAGAAGAGACAAGTTTGCATGTAACTGTTCTAGAGAAGAAGGCGGTGCTTCTAGTGTTTCAGGCCCTTCAGAGATCTCTTCTACTAAGAACTATTGCTGTTCAGATGGACAACATGTCAGTCTGGTACATCAACAAACAGGGACAACCAGATCCTATCCTCTGTGCTGATAAGCAATGAGGGTTTTACAATGGGCGAGCTCCTCCAACCACTTTCTGGTAGTGATGCACATTCCGTGGAAATCCAACATATTAGCAGGCAAGCTCAACAGGACTATCCTGATGCCTCACGAGTGGTCTGTCAGTCAGTCAGTGGCAAATATGATCATCCGCAAATGGGGTTAACCATGCTGTGACCTATTTACTTCTCCCTTCAACAACAAAGGCAGCAGGTTATTTGCCCATATTCCCCCTCAGGGACAGTTACCGAGGGATACTCTAGTCTGCGTTTGGCCCTCCACTTTCCTTTATCCTTACCCTTCCTGCCTCTAATACCAAAGTTTCTTCAGAAAGTGCGTCAATTGAAGAGTAAAGTAATCCTCATTGCCCCATACTAGCCTTGGCAAATATAGTTTCCCTTCCTATAGTCTCACCTAGTGTGTCCAACTTGGACACTGGTCCCACTCCAGATCTCTCATCACACCCCACAGGGATGTTTCATCTAGACATTACAGGCCTCAAATTGACCGTATAGTTTCTCCAATTCCAGTGATGGCTAAGTATTCCATGCTGTCCTCCCCAGTTCATCAAATTATTTTCTTGTCCCACAAACCTTCAACCAGGAAGATTTATAAGAGCAAATGGAAAAGATTTTCCTTGCAGGCTAGTCAGAGGGATTTAAATCCTTTCATTGCTCCACTCCAGACTATTTTCGATTTCCTCGCCTCCTGAAAGGTACATTTTTGCTTAGACTACCAGTTTGAGATCCCACTCCACCTTGGGGTCTGACTTTGATGTTACAGGCTTTAGTACACCTACCGTTTCAGCCTTCAACTAAAATAGAGCTTAATTTTCTGTCTTGGAAAACTGTCTTTTTGGTGGCCATCACTTCAGCAAGACGAGTTTCATCTGTGAAACCATATTTAATTTTTCATAAGGAGAAAGAGTTACCCTGCGCATTAATCCTTCCTTTCTACCAAAAGTGGCCTATGAATCAAATATCAAGTCAAGTTGTCAACCTACCAATTTTCTTTCCAAATTTTGACAATAAAGGAGAATATGCCCTTCATCTCTTAAACATCCATAGGCAACCTTGTTTTTATCTTCATAGGGCTAAGGTATTTAGAAAAACTGATCAGTTGTTTGTCTCCTTTTCCAATAATAAGATAGACTTGTACTTCCCATATTTATTCCCTGAGAGGCCTAAGTTTCCCAAGATGACCAAAAGCTCATTCAGCCAAGTTATTGGCTATGTCAGTTGCTTTTGGGGCTAGAGCTTCCATTGATGACATTTGTGTAACTTCCACTTGGTCTAATGTTCATAATGTTATTTCTCATTACAAATTGGATATCTTCTCCAGGAACAGACCATTATTCTGTTCTGCAGTGCTCCAGAACATCCTTCCATGAGGACTACCAGAGGTAATCCTAGCTGGGGACTGTCCCATTCCTTGAGGAATGAATGAAAATGAAACATCAGATAATTAAAGTTATGTACTCGCCATAAGTGTGCATCTGTGTTGTCCATTTTCATTTTCCTCAACTTCCCTCCCACCTTTCCCCTATCCATGACTTTGGGAAAGACCTAACAGATTTGTTAGTATGAACCACAGTTCCTTTTTGAGCTGCTGATCCTCCAGCTATCCCTGTCCTGTCATAGCTATCTTGAGTTACTTTTTCATGTAATTTTCTATAATAGCAGGAAACTCCGAGGTAATACAGTGATCAGGGGGAATTAATGGGCGAGGGAAGAGCTAAAGAGTCAGATCTTAGAATCTAGAGAAAGTGGCCAAGGCTCTGATCTGAACCCATTTGTTGAGGAAGAATGAAAATGGACAAGACAGATGCATAGTTATGGTGAGTACATAACTTTAATTTTCATTGTAGCACACGAGTCTCTCCATTTGAGCTGAAAGTTTCTTCCTCTTTCATGAACAGATGGATGCATGAGATTGCAGTTTAGTCATTTTTATTTTGTGTTGCTTAATCATAGCAATGATTACAGTAGTGCATACCAGACATCCATCTTTCAGTGGAATAGCAGTTCCTTTTTATGTTTGTTCTAGTGGGTTTTGAAAAGGGGTAGAAGTGAAATGAATGAGAAAATGACCGGCTCTTCCAATTTTTATGATCAAGTTAGAAATATCCCTGGTTTTGTCATCTTGCAGAAGCCATAGTAGAATTCTGTATGGTATCCCTTTACAGAACTTTGTTTGCTTAGAAGACCCTTTAGTAGAATTGTATTGTCCCATTTGGAAACCTGTATGCTGAAATATAAATTTTGTAAGAGAGGTTATCCAATAAATATTATTGAAAGTAAAATTGAACATGTTATGCTGGGTCGAGCTGACATATAAGCCATGTATTTTAGTAGATATTAGTTGTGAGAATAAAGTCCCTACAGTCGCAATAATGACAAATTGATGACTATGAGACTGGTTAACTTGCTGATGCGTGTCGCATAAAAAAGGTCTTGCTGCTGAATTGGAAAATTTTAAGGGGTTTCCAGATAGTTCCAGTTTTGTTAGTGGTAGCCCAAAATCTGTTTAAGAAGGGCAACACTGAAAAGTTTGGGGAGGAAATAGGCCGAATGTGAATCATGAAAAGGTGGAATGAAAATGTGTGGGTGTAGCAGCCAAATATTGTTACTTATAAGTAATGCAGATGGAGCACAATTGAATGACAAGTTATTATACCAGGAATTTTTTTCTTGCAATTCATAAAATGTGATTTATGTTCCCTGTTGTTCACACTGCCATGCTTGGGTTGGGACAACATCTAGGAAATTGTCTAAACACATATGTATAAGCATGTGTGTACTGTCAAAAAAAAAGACGCTATCAATGCCCTGTTTGGGCATACTATGAATTGTCAAGGTTGATGTTTGTCCTGTTGATCACTGCAGCAGTAGCCTTAGGTATTTGAGTTGTATCCTACCAAAGAAATAACAGCTAGCCAGCTCCTAAAACTTTAGGGCACCTTACGTGCAGTCAAACCATTAGGCATTTCAAGTGAACTGCCTAAAAATTACAGGTGCCAAGTTCTTCAGAGCTTTCTTGCCATTGACAAGAGCACTCCTGTTTGAGCTTTCTCGGATCAATGGTTGTATTGTGCTGTAAATGTCATTTTTTAAATGTACCATGTGAAGTTGTTAAATCTCGCCGTTTATTCTCACTGATGGGTTCGGAGCCGATCCTCGGCTCCGACACGGCTGATAGCAAAGCTCAAGGTTTGCCAGTAGCTCGAGACCAAGCCCCTTATCCCACAATGCACTGCTGGAATTACCCCAGATATAGTTTGCCACGGCAAGAGAGATCTCGGTGATTGTTAGCTCGGACCATTTTGATAAATCTCAAGTTTTAAAAAAAAACTTTTTCTTCTCTTTTTGAGAGATTATTCATATTTGTGTGTGTGTGTGTGTGTGTGTGTGTGTGTGTGTGTGTGTGTGTGTGTGTGTGTGTGTGTGTGTGTGTGTGTGTGTGTGTGTGTGTGTGTGTGTGTGTGTTTCTTGTAAAAAATAATAATAGTTTAAAGTAGGTTAGATTGTAGTGATAGTGCCCTGTGTTGGCTTGTCTTTCTTAGTGTTGGGCCCTTTCTTAGGCTTGTCTTTCTTAGTGTTGGGCCCTTTCTTAGCCCTATTTAGTTTAACAATTTTTACTTGTTCTTTCTATATTGTTTAGTGTGGGCTTAGTTAGCCCTGTATTTAACCTTTACAGGTTAATTTGTGGTGTGTCTCTTATAAAATGTCAGATGAGAGAGAAAAGTCTCACCCCAAATCGGGGTTTAAGAAATGTCCAGATTGTGGACAGAAAATGTCCATCACGGACATGTCTAATGTGTTTACTGTCTGGGGGCTAAACACCTCCAAGACTCCAGTATTTGCCACTCTTTCATCTAGGGTTCTTTTAGAGAGAAGGAGAAAACTCATAGATAGGGGGTTGCTGCAGCATACTTTTTCTGAGGCTTTGGGTAGCCAGGAAGGTGCCAGCACTTCTTCTAAATCTTCAAAATCTTCTGATTCTAAACAATCCAAGAAGGCAAAGAGATCAGAGGGTACAGGGTCATCAGTTCCACAGTCCTTGGAACCGAGTGTCCCTTTGGTTCGGAGCCAGCCCCCAGTCTTGGAGCTGGTCTCTGAGGTTCCCTCATCTCCTCTGCTCCAGTCAGCACCTTCAGTGCATTCCTCTAAGTCTTCGGTCAGCCTCTCTGATATGGACATGGATCGGCTAGTGCAGAAGATTTTCTAAGGGCACCAGGACTTGCTAAATTGTTGTCTGTCCCGACCACTTCGTCGCAGCCGAAGACCATTGAACCGGATTTGACTCCTCCTCCGAGCCGTACTGGACTCTCTGAGCCGAAGGAGCCCAAACCGATGCGTGTCGAACCTTTGTATCCGAGACCCACACCAGTGTTATCGGTTCCATCTACTTGGACGTCCTCGGCGCCAACCGAGGACGCTAGGGGCCGACACTCTCCTGTTGGGTCCAGGGAGGATAGTCGGACCGATTTTTTTCAGTGCCGACTCTTCCTCTCGGGGCTTCGGCTCGGATGAGCTTGGCTCCTACCTCGGGCTCAGAGCCCATGGTTTCGGTGCGGGAGGATCGGACGATCCCTCCAGATCCGTCTACCCCTTCTCGTCGGAGCCATGGTGCTTTCGATGCCATGAGGAGAGTCCTGTCTCCTAAGACATCTTCGGCACCAGTTTGGGCTTCCTTCTCCCCTCAAGCTCTTGTGTCCAATTCTACGTCTACCGGTCCCCCTAAGCGTAGAGACTCTGAGTTTCAAGTGGCCCCACAGGGCATCCCCTGCTCTTCCCAGACCTCCCCAGATCTCCCCACTGAGGAGAGGTGCCCAGGAAGAGACTGTGCAAGAGGAGGCACTTAGACTCCCCACAGGAGTCTTTGACATCCGACACGGACATGGATGAGTCAGAAGGGTCCCCTCTATCCCCCTCTGAGGATATCTCCTTTGCGGAGATATTCGAGATCCTTAGTCAGAGGGGCGATTGGCAGTCCAAAACCCCTACTGAGGACAAGTCAGTGCTCTTGAAGGCTTTTGGGTCGCAACCTTCCACTTCTTAGGTGTCTCCTCCTTACGATGAACTCATGGAGCTGATCTCTCATAAGGTGTGGGAGTCACCGGAGGCCATGGAACCTGTCCCTCGGAAGACGAATAAGTTCATCTCTGCCCCAGTGGACAAAGCCTTTTGACCAAAGGAGTGCCTGTTGATGCCATGGTGGTAGCTGCAGCCACCAAAAAGGAAGTGTTTGAAACATCCGCATCTATCCATCCTCCTAACAGAGATTCTAGGATCATGGATAGATATGGGAAACGCATGTTTAGTTCAGCGACTTTTTCTCTGTGATCGCTGAACTATTTAACCCATTTTACGAGACTGCAAAGAGATCTCCTGAAAGAGCTAGGAGATGCTCTCCAGGGTACGGTAGCTGCAGGGGTTGCCGACAAAGTCAACACACTGCTCGCTGTCCTAAACTCAGTTGTATACTCGTCCATGCATCTCATATCTTATGCAGCTGATGGTTCGAGTAGAGCCACTACTTCAGGCATTGCTCTGCGGAGACAAGCCTGGATGCATCTCTGTTCCTTTGTGGAACCCTTTAATTCTTCATTTATCAGCACCCCATTTGATGGCTCATCACTGTTTGGGCCTAAAGTAAAGGAAACTTTAACCAGGTGTGAGCGGGAAGGCAAGACCCTATCTGCTGTTGGAGTCCATTTTTCTACCCCTATTTGGCCCTACCCCAAGGGCCCTAGGGGAGGGAAAATGTGGTTCCAAAAAGCACAGGGAGCCTTTCAGGACACACGTGGAGAAACCCCCTCTAGAGGCAGAAAAGGGGGTTATAACGGAAGACGCCGCCCACGCGGCAGAGGGGGTCCACAGCAACAGGGTGACAGAGGTCAGTTCTCTGGTCAGCCCTACCAGCGCTCCTGAAAGGGGGGCCCGGCTGTTCGGCTCTGGAGGCAGTCGGGGGTCACTTGTCTTTGTACCCAGAAGCCTGGCTAAACATAACATCAGATACATGGGTACAAAGCATCATTTCCAGAGGATATTTCATACCGTTCTCTTCCCCACCTACTCCTGTAAGCAGAATCCCAGATGTTCCACCCAATCTCAGGGAACAAGCAATCGTAGAGATCCAAAAATTGCTAGAAAAAAAAGAGTCATCCAACCAGTCCCAGCAGACCAAGTTGGATTCAGAACTTACCCAAGATTCTTTTTGGTACCAAAGAAAACAGGGGACTGGAGACCTATCTTGGACCTCAGCAGACTCAACCAATTTGTAAAGAAAGAGAAGTTCCAAATGGTCACGCTTCAGTCCATTCTTCCCTTCCTAGGGAAAGGTGGTTGGATGTGCTCCGTAGATCTCAAGGACGTGTACTATCACATAAAGATGAACAGACACTCCAGGGGTCACCTGCATTTCCGGCTGGGAGTCTATCATTACCAGTTTTGAGCCCTGCCCTTTGGTCTCACTACAGCCCCAGGGTGTTCAAATGCGTGGCAGTGGTCACGGCTCACCTGAGGCATCTAGGATTCCAAGTGTTTCCATACCTAGACGATTGGCTCCTCACTGCTACCACCAGGCATCAATTGACTCAGGTAACACAATATACTCTGACACTCTGCCATCAATTAGGCATTAAAATCAACTTTGAAAAGTCTGCCTTATTGCCATTGCAGCATACCGTTTTTATAGGAGCAGAGTTAGATACCTCAACCACCACTCTATGTCTTCCAATTGAAAGAGTCTCACTTCTTCGCCAACACGTCATCTCATTGGTGTCAAAGAACAAAGCTACAGCAGCAGAGGTCTTGAAGGTACTAGGGTTGATGGCGGCAGCAATCCTGGCTGTACCACTCGCAAGGATGCATATGCGAATCCTTCAGTGGCTCCTCTTCACTCAGTGGTCCTACCAGAAGCTACTGATGCACTACCATGATTCTCATCACAGATTCCTGCAAGAGAGACCTTCGGTGGTGGTTGACGTCTCTTCATGTTACTATCGGAAGACCCTTTGCCCCCCCCCCCAGTAGCCACTGTAACCACGGACACTTTCCTGATAGGGTGGGGGTGGGGGGGATTTTCAGAGAAAGACTGACCAAGGCACATGGACGGATCAAGAGTCACATCTGCATATCAATATTCTGGAGTTGAGAGCGGTACTTCTGGCATTGCAATACTTTCAGGACTCTCTGCCTCTAGGAACAATTGCAATTCAGGCGGACAACATGTCAGTGGTCTGGTACTTGAACAAACAAGGCGGAACCAAGTCTTACCCCCTTTGTCGAGAAGCGCTCAGGATTTGGCAGTGAGATGTGTCATCCCACCGTTTTCTGATAGCAACGCACATCCCGGGGAAATCCAATGTGATAGCGGACAAGCTAAGCAGGGTAATACTGTTGCCTCACGAGTGGTCTCTCAACCAACGAGTTGCGGATCTGATTTTCCACAAATGGGGCCAGCCTTGCTGCGACCTCTTTGCCAGTCACATCAATACCAAATGCAGAAGCTACTTTGCCCTAATACCACCTCCGGGACATTCCCCGAGAGACGCAGTCGTATACGATTGGCCTCCGGGTCTCCTATATGCATTCTCACCTATTCCATTGATACCCAAGGTTGTACAGAAAGCAAAGTCGCTGGGAAGGAGAGCTATCCTCATAGCTCCCTACTGGCCTCGACAGATTTGGTTCCCCTTCCTTCACCATCATCTACTGGAGGATCCATGGATCCTGGACCCAGTTCCGGACCTTCTGACACACCCGTCAGGGGACCTCCATCCTTCACTGCAGTCCCTATAACTGACTGCTTGGCTAATCCACTTCCCTTAATTGCCAGCCTTCATTCATTCTCAGATGATACAAGACAAATCCTTTTGTCTTCTCACAAGCCATCGACCAGGAAACTACCGCAGTAAGTGGAACAGGTTTTCAATTTGGGCCAATATACAGAAAATCGACCCTTTCCGAGCTCCTCTATCGTCTATTTTAGAATTTTTGACAAAGATTTTTAAAGAAGGAGCAGCAGCTGCCACAGTTCGAGTCCAGTTAGCCGCCATATCAAATTTCCACCTTGGATTCGATGGGTTGAATGTTATGAGCCATAAGTTATCCAAGGCTTTTCTTAAAGGTGCCTTTCACATGAAACCTCCTGTCAAAATTCCTTATTCTCCCTGGAATTTGAATTTTATGCTGTCTCAAATTATTCTCCCCCCCCTTTCGAACCAGCATCTTCTTGTGATCTCAAATATTTGTCCTGGAAGACTATATTTCTAGTAGCCGTTACTTCTGCCTGCAGAGTGTCAGAACTTCGAGCATTATCTGTTAAGCCTCCTTACACGGTTTTCCATGCTGATAGAGTATCTCTCAGAACAAACCCCACCTTTTTTCCTAAAGTCTGTTCTGAATCTAGCATCAATCAAGCCATTGAGCTGCCAGCCTTTTTTCCCCAATCACTCTTAAATTGGAATACATGCTGCACAAACTTATGTACACAGACAACTCAGATTTTATCTTGACAGAACTAAGGATATTAGAAAGTCAGATCAACTTTTTGTATCCTTTTCGGAAACAAGAAAAGGTAATCCAGTGGCTAAAACGACTTCATCTAAATGTATATCCT
>NC_056725.1:1369511856-1369631856 GCF_019279795.1 Protopterus annectens
GAGTGAAGGTTCAAACCAAAACATTTAACAATATAGCCAATGAATTAAACAGCGGTGTAAAAGCAGACATAAATGTTACCTTTGCTTTTGGGCATTTTCAGGAATGAGCACCCAGCTCAAGTTCCACATTACTGCCACTTCTGCTTTAAACATATGGATTGTGCAATATTACAATTCATGCAAAATCATTTCCTTTTACACATTGCTGTATAACTAACACGTAAAAATAAGCAATCATTGTTTAACTGCAGAACCTTTGTCACCAGTTGCTCCCTTCCACATGTTACTAAAAGCATACACATTAGCTATTTCATACACCTGAAATATGAAAATTTTGAAATGGCTGCTCAAATAATACACAGTACACACAATAATTATAATCATTTTAAACTATTTTAATTAACTGCAATGATCATATAAACTGCAATACTTAGCCACTCTACAGAGCTGTTTTGCAGCACTGCGTACCAAGCTGAAAAGTTGAATCAAAGTTAATAGCAAAAATATGTCTATGTTAAACTCAACTTCAAGTTCCGTAAACTGCAATACAAAATCCACAAGCAGTAACACAATATGGTCTAGCACGAAACACAATGGAATATCTTAATTACAAACCAACTTTCTTAGAAACAATTACGGAAACAGCCGACCAATCTCTTTTTCATATAGAATCGCACAGAATGTTCAAAAACAGTAGTTGAACTTGTCACTAACGTCTGTATGCACAAACTGGGAAAAAAAAAGAAACTAGGCAGTTCAATTAGGCCAAGTGATCCATCAATGCTATCCATTCTACGAAAACTACAATTCAAACCACACTGACAACATACCTCTTTCCAGCTCAGCAATGTTTTATCCCAAGAGATAACAGATCGTCATCCAATACAAAAAAATGCTGCCTTTTACCACCAATGCAAACAAAACAAAACAAAACACAAGCCCTTAACTCACTTGTTAGTAACTACAGGACCTGTACCCCAGGAGCTTATCTCTTTGCAGCTACATTGGAGAATTATGGGAAGACTGTAGGAGTTACTTGCTGACTTCGCTGAAAGTAGGTATGTGCTGATGATTATAATCATAAGTTCAGAAGTACTGCAGTGCAGTTGCCCACTGCCTTAATCCATTCTCAGAGTTCCATTAACTCTGCAGCTAGTTTGCTCCATTGTTCCATTCCCTTTCGGCTGGCCGGAAATGAATGCACACATGTTGTTTGTTTGAGCTGAGCTCAATTCTGACAGGCTGGCAGGCCATTTTACAGAGTGATGTCATCACGCACGTGATGACGTCACCTCAAAAAGCCGGGGGAAAAAAATTCAAATTAAACAGCCGGGAAATTCGGAAATTAAGGGATGCCACTCGGGAATCGTGGCACCCCATTATTTGGACCCCAAAACCCGACAAAATCCGAGTAATTCGGTACAGTTGGGAGGTATGGATGATACTGTTTTTCTAACTTTCCTGCATTTTTCTATATTTTAGCCAGAAAAGGTTTAACTTATTGTGGGACTTTAGTCTTGTAGCTTATTTGCAGTTGTAGGATAATTGTGAATTACTAGAAGATATGAGCATGTACATTGTATGGTGCTTCTATCTCTGTAAAAGCTGTTTGTATTTTGAACTCAGTCTGAGACCTCAGTCTTGTAGTTTCATTTGTAATTGTGGGAGAATTGTGAACTGTTGAAAGATCTGAGCCTCTTGTAGTCATTTATTACTGCATTTTCCATAAGTAGTGATACTGGTAAGTCTCTGCCTAGTCTGATGCCTTAGATTGTAGACTGGATTACAGTAGTGACAGTATTGTAATTGTTGCTGCAGGATTTGTGTTTCTGTCCTTCTACTGCTATTTATACTGCAGTTTTCCTGCTAGAGTCATATTCTGCTTATTATTTGCTTACTGAAAGTTGCATTCCAGTGCCTTCCTATTCATTACATTGCTACTGTTTTCCCTTTTCTTGTGTCTGGTCCATCCCTCACTGATGCGTTAAGTACTGCTCTCCCTGCTGCTCCCCTACCAATTGCACACTAATTACAGATTTTCCCTAAAGTTTCTAAAATTCTACCCTTCCTGGGATCATTGACCTGTATGTCAGAGTCATAGGACTAAGAAAACTGATTTACTACATGTTCTGAAGTCACAGAGGTCCACTGTTGGATGTATTTGATTGGATCTCTCTCTAGCTAGTCTGCTAAGACCAGCAGAGAGCTACACCCTCCCAGGGTTTTTAGTCAAGATACTAAGAAGCGTGGGAAGTCCTGAACTGTGAAAAATGAACTTTTCATTAAAAAGGGAAGAAAGAAATCTGTGCTGAGCTGTGCTTAGTGCACCACTGATTTTGGACTTACTCTATAGTGGGTTATATATGCAAGAGCTTTTTCCATATAAGAGCTCTACAAAGTTTATAAAACATTAAGAAATACAAGTCTGAGGCTCAGATAACCCTCACCAAGTGCAAAGAAACATACAATGAGCTCAGTGCACCCCTGACCAAATAACCAGGCAGTTTCCCATGCCTTAGTAATAAGTCCAGTGGTATCCTAAACAAACCATCTCTCAAGCAGTTACTATCACCACTACCCATCCTGAGTCATGCCCGTTGAAATCATGGACCAGCACTTCCCCACAACTTTTGTAATATGCCTGATTTAGACAGGTATATTGAGACAGTAGAAGAATTGTCTCATGCTGTCTGATGATCATCTACTACACAAACAACCTAACACAGTGTGTGAGAGATGTACCTATATAATGTCCTTGGAGGCAAAAAATCTCACACACACAGTAAACTTAGCACACCACAGTCATTTTGGGCTAATTTCTATCCCTTTTATCTTCCTGCTATAAAAACCCACTTTTGCGCGTTTTTGAGCACCGGTTAGCTGGAGTTAACCATTCCTGGCTCCACAAGATCTGTGCTTCAGTTTTTTCCTTAGAACTTGTCAGTCTTTCAGCCTAAAGCACCCAGACCCGCATCTTTCAGCCGAGCATGTGTTCTAAATCTACTGCAGCACTAAGCACTCAACCCCTACATCTGCCAGAGGGGAATAGTCTTTATACTTCCCTACTTATCCAAGCCTGTCCAAGAGACAGCTCCCAGTGTACTCTCCAGCCTACCTGATGAGCCTGGGCATATTGAGGCAATATTACAACTGCCTCATGTACACAGACAACCCTCTCCTCCTACCACCAAACACTAACACTTGTGAGAGATGCACTTATAAAGCCAATCTAGAGGCAAGGCTCTCTCCAACCAAGACTGGAACAGACAGCCAAGAGGAGAAGGTAACAACTCACAACACCCCACTCATAACACATAGACCAACTAAACCAACACCTCCAAAACCCACACATAGAAACACCAAGACATATACAGGGGCTCTGATTAAAAATCTAAATCTGCCTAGACAACAGAGACCTCCAAAGCAGACACACAAGCAACCTCCTCCCATCAACACACCCCAAACAACACATAGCCCACAAACTTTGTGTGACGCACAACCACAGCCCATAAGGCAAAACAACATACCCAACACACTTGTGATATGTGACTCTATAGTCAGGCAGAATGATGCTCCACTCACCAGGCTGGACAAAGAGAAGGTTAATGTCAGCTGCTTGTTGAGTGCTAGAATCTGCCACATAACACATGCCCTCAGGTCACTACAAGACAAGTACAAATATGACTCTGTCATAGTCCATGTTGGTGTAAATGACCTGAGATGTACCTCCCTGGACTACATGAAAAGAGACATGGAAGAGCTCTCCAATCTTGTAGCCCAGGCAGGTATGACACTAGCCTTGAGTAGCATCCTGCCTTCACCAAAAATTATACCACAGTACAAGGATAAGATGATCAACTTCAACAATTGGCTAAGCTTCTGGTGTCATTCAAAGGGGATCCAGTATCTGTCTGCCTGGGATGACATGCTCGACAGGCCACGATGCTTCACCAAAGATGGCCTGCACCTGTCCCCCCTGGGATTCAGAATATTGGCCAAGGCTCTTGCCTCCCCTATAGTGCCTTTTTTAGGCAAGACTCAAAAAACAAACCCACCACCATAATAACTACAGGAAACAAAAAACTGAGGGCAATGTTACTCAATGCTAGGAGGCTAAACCTCAAAATGCACTCACTCGAGGCACTCTTCAAAATGGAGTACATCAATATCTGTGCAGTGACTGAGACCTGGTTCAGGGCTCCCAAGAGCACCCCAGTGCTACCAGGCTATAACTCATACCACATGTTTCGGCCACAAAACAAGGATCGAAACACTAAGGGCAGAGGCGTGTCCATATTCATCAAGGACATCCACACCTCCAGGCTAGTTGCAAAATACGATGCCTCTGAAATCATCCAAGTGCAACTAACCCAGGGCAAAAACACATTCCAAATTGTAGCTTGTTATAGATCCCCCACCTTGACCCAGGACGCTCACTCCACATTCCTGGGGACATTGGAAAAAATGAGGGTCCAACCAAACACCATAATAATGGGCAATTTCAACTATCCAAACATTAACTGGGAAGACTACTTCTGTACTAACTCCCTGGCTCAACGATTCCTGGAGTTCATAAACTCTAACGCCCTGGATCAACTTGTCAATGCTCCCACCAGGGGCAACAATATTCTGGACCTGGTCATTAACAACATGAGTGACCGGTGCTCAGTGCCAGAGATCAACTCCTTGCTGGTTAGTTCAGACCATAAACTAATCATCCTTGATATCCACATCCTGACTCCACCCCCACACAAGGAGACCATAGTAAAAAATGATTCCAAAGTGAACTTTGCGCTTCTCACAACTGAGGTGACCAACTTTGTGACACCCCTGTAGATGGATAACTCAGTCAATACAGCCACAACTGCTGAATCCTTCACAAATGCACTCTACAAGCATCTGCTTGAGTGCATGGATCGTGCTTTCCTCAACAAAACCAAGATGCTATCCTCCAAAAAAAAGAAGCTGACCTGGTGGTCTCCTGTCATTAACAAACTCTACAAAAGAATGAAGAAACTGTTGCAAAAGAGAGTAAAAACCCATGTATGGAGGAACTCACTGACGTGCCTCAGTAAGAAACTCTCATGAAATCCTCCAAAGCTAATTTTGAAAGAAAAATTGCCACGGATTCCAAAGACAATCACAAGGCATTCTTTAGCTATGTCAAGAATCTTCATGGCAACACCCCCAATCTGCGCAGACCTACAACAGAATGGCAGAAAATATACAGAGCCAACTGATATTGCCAACATATTGGCAGATAGGTTCAGTGCTAACTTTACTCCCCCCTCACCCCCCAAAGGGCCCATAACTATACCAGATGGTTGTAGAGCCCCAGCAATCACAAACACACAGGTAAAAGTGGCACTCTCTAAAGCAAAAAACACAGCATCCATGGGACTGGACAACATCCCAGGCTGCGTCTTACTCGAACTCCAAAATGAACTAGCCCCCCACCTAAAATCCATGTTCAACCACAGCCTCACCACAGGCTATGTGCCCACAGAATGGCACACAGCAATGGTTATCCCACTCCACAAAGGAGGAACCACCACAGACCCTGGAATCTATAGACCTATTAGCCTGACAAGCCTAGTCTGCAAGGCCATGGAGCACATCATCATGGAACTCATAAACAAAGATATAGGTAACCTCCAAACTCTGGATGCTACCTAATTCAGATTTGTAAAAGGTAGGTCATGTCTCCTAAACCTGGTAGACTTCTTTGAAACAGTTACAAAGGCCATAGATGAGGGCAAGGTAGTCCACACAGCCTACCTGGACCTTGCTAAAGCCTTTGACACTATCCCTCATTCAGGAATCATTAACAAACTCACCAACCTTAACATAAACCCTTACGTCATGAGATGGGTGGCCAACTGGCTCATGGACAGATCCCACATGGTAAGAGTTGCTGACTCCAGATCCGACTCCAAACCAGTGACAAGTGGAGTACCCCAGGGTTCAGTCCTGGGACCCCTCTTGTTCAGTATATACTTTTCTGAAGGGCAAGCGAACACCAAGCATCTATGGCTAACCAAGTTCACAGATGACTGCAAACTGGGTGCCATTATCAATTCCCCCACTAACATAGACATCCTGTGTCAAAGGAAAAATATACTTTAAAAATGATCAAAATACGGTAGGTTCAGGTTAAGGCACTTTAATATTGCAGCAAGGAGACAAAAATGTGCTAATACAGAGTTTGTCTAACCAGAAACAGGAAATGCATTCATTTTTATAGGTTATCAAATTAATTCTGTCCTACCATGCTGACGTAACGAATTACCACCTTTTGGTCATCATCTGCTGACCATCTTTCCCATGATTTTCTGCTGATTTAAGCAATTTTTATGTGAAACTTCCTGAGGAAAACAACATGGCCTTGGTTACTTTCAGTTAGATACTTGTTATGTTACATTCAAGATACTATAGCTAAATCGAACACAATGCTAGCAGTTTATTTCTCTAATAATCCTTTGTCTACCTTATCTCTAAACTACTGCAGCTGCAGAGGTTCCCATCCTCTGAACAAGGCTGTTTGTCTCGAATCATTACATTTATAAAATGGTATATTGTCTATTCATATGCTTCTGACCTAGCAGAATAACACCTGCTTCTCAAGTACATTTCCACAAGGCATAAACAAGGATATTGCTGTGCTAGCAGTTACTAGGTCAGAGGGCAACTTGCAAGTTTCAGTAAGCATGCTGCAGTTTTAGTAAAGCATATTTTCAGTCTCATATGAAACTCAATTTATATAAATCACAGTGCATGAGAAATAGAATGAAAAGCATATTAAAAACACTTGATTATTAATTTGGTATTAAGCATACACATATTAATACATATTTTTCTAACATCTCCCTCCTGTTAATACTTTTTATTGTATTTTCAAAAAAGGATAAACAGCTTGCTTCTTTTCCTAACCTCTTCCATTTAGGATTTGCAGTTAAGAAAGTCATTCAGTTTAAACTTTTATGAAAGTGTCTCGTATTCTAGCAGCTCTTCAAATTCAGTACTTTGATACATAGTTTCAGATACAGATATATCTATGAATTCCTTAATTAATTTCTTCATGCAGGGGATTCTGCAACAAATACAAACTCCTATTAGGAGTAAACCTACGCCAATAGCTATCAATATGTTCATAAAGATGGAGCACCCCCCCCCCCAAAGGCATTCTGAAAAAACTCTGTCAGAGGGTTTGGGCCTGGTTTGGTCATGGCCGACACTTGCTGAATCACCTCAAGATGGTCGTTGATCTCATGCTGATGGTCAGGAATGAACGCACAGCACTCTTCTTTGATTAAAGTGCAAGTTCCGCCTCTCGCCGCTAGGATGAAGTCAAGAGCCATTTGGTTTTGAAGCACTACAGTTCTCATGGCATTCAGTTCATCAGTTATCAGTTCAAGGGCAGAAAAAGTTGCATTACTCATTATTTTGAGAAGTTTAGACAGTTTTCGCAGTTCCCATATTGATTTGACTCCACCATACATGGGTGATATACCTGCCCAGGATATAACAGCGTCGCTCAAGTCCATGTGCACAAGTTTGGTTCCCACATTATGATGGTCTTTCCACCCTGCTTCGATTCGTCCCACTGGATTCTCCAGTTTCTTAACCGTCTTTTTGGTTACGTCTCGAGTATTTCGAATACTCCCCTGAGGCAAAGCTGCAGTGTGTCGGATGGCCGGAACCAGGTATCCCAAAAAACAACTGCCAGACCAATTCTCAGGTAACCATTTATATGCCTTTTTTCCACATACAAAATAACAGTCCTCTACCTTTGTCATTACTTTGTTACGAAATTACTGCCCTGCATGAAACATTTTCCTATCTATCACTGATAACTGTTTGAAAAGTACAGGATTGTGCTGTACCTGATCAAGAGTTTTATGCATAGATTTCAAAAATGAGTCATAATCTGTACTACAAGATCCACTCAAATCATTTGGTTTTCTATAACATTTATACTGTACAGTAACATTACATTTACTCCACCCAACTTGGATGGAGTCATTTTTATAAAAACATACAATTCCTTTTTGTGTCACAGGCAAATACAGTGCTACCTTATCTTGTGCTTTAATAGCGACTGTGTCAAAAAACAGATTTTCCCAGGTCTCATTGACCCCTAGGGGGATAGCAGTCATTAACAAACCCCCGTATGCTGTTGGTATGGCCGTACAGACCCAGCAGTTCGAAACATTGAAAGTCCCTGCGTATACACGTGTAATTGCCTGATAAGTGTTAAAGTTTGGATGCCAGTCTATGTTTGGTTCATTACGTCTAATCAGTTCAACCTTTGTGGCAGGAAAAAAGTACGGCCACAGCAAAAAAAACAGTGTGATCAATATTGCAACAAAAACAATCATACAAGTTTTTTGAAATTGCTCAGTGTCTCTACTCACTCTGTATCTGGCCATTTTGTTCTTGTTGTGCAACAGTAACAAAGTTTTTGCCCAGTTCAAAGTTTTTGACCAGTTTACAGTGTGTAAAATGAAACCAGGAAGCTCGCTCCGCGATTTTGACTATAGTGGGTGTTGACAGCAGTACCTGGTACGGACCTTCCCACTTCGGAGAGCTCCAATTCTTCCGTTTCGTAATCTTCACCCGCACCCAGGTGCCGGGGGCTACTGGTGCTTCCGATTTCGGTTGCTCTTTATCTGAAACAGAATTTAACTGCAAAAGTTTGTTATTCAAAAATCTCCTCATATATCCTGCAAGTGAACTGTCAGCCTCCTGCTCTGTAGACATGAGAGGTTTCCACTGAGGTGTATAATATGCTCTCCCAAACAAAGTTTCAAAAGGAGTTAATCCCTTTACATTTGGAACAGTTCTCATACTCAACAGTGCTAAAGGCAAACAGCGCACCCATTTTTTCTGTGTTTCTTCTATCAATTTCATAAGTCTATTTTTCAGTACTCCATTGTGTCGCTCTACTAGCCCTGCAGATTGAGGGTGATACGCGCAGTGGTTCTTTAACGATATTCCAAAATAACGACTAAGTTGTTGGATTGTTTGGTTCACAAAATCTGTCCCGTTATCACTATAAATCTTTTTCCGGTATCCCAAATCTGGGTATAATTTCTTTAACAAGGACCTTTGCAACCGTAGCTGCATCTGGATTTTTAGTTGGAAATGCTTCTACCCATTTGGAAAACATGTCTATAATAACTAGGCAGTATTTCTTATTCTCGCATTTATTCAATTCTATGAAGTCCATACAGATAGTATGGAATGGATATGGTGGTGTAGGAAAATTCCCTCACTTAGGCTTCAATGCCCCTTGTGCATGATGCTTGTTACAAACATGGCATGCTGCACAAAATTTTTTTGTATAGTTTGTAAACCCATAGGTTGTAAATACTCGATTCACTAACTGTACCATCCCCCCTGTTGAGACATGGCTCTGCCCATGGCTCTAAACAAACTAGATGGCAAAATCGGTTTCTTTTCCTTGGAGATGTACAGTCCCTTTTCGAGGATTGCTCCTCGTTTTATCCACTTTTGTTTCTCAAGATTTGTAGTAAGTGTCTGCATTGTTTTTAACATTTCTAAATCTAAAGTCTCTGAGGGTTGTAATTCCTCACTCAAAAGAAATGTTCCTGTGGCTGAGGCTGCCTGATTTGCAGCTGTATCAGCCCATGCATTACCTTTTGAAATTCTGTCCTGTTGTTTTGTATGAGCTACGCATTTGTAAATAGCTACTTTCTTAGGTAACTGAATTGAATCTAACAATTCTAAAATAAGTTGCCCATGATTAATCGGTTTACCAGTAGATGTTATCATTCC
Organism: Protopterus annectens; assembly: GCF_019279795.1. NCBI lineage: Eukaryota > Metazoa > Chordata > Ceratodontiformes > Protopteridae > Protopterus > Protopterus annectens. The sequence goes on from NC_056725.1 coordinate 1,369,521,655, forward strand.
TCTATTTTTCCACTGTTGCACAAAAACATGTACAGTAGAAAAAGCATACTGACTGTCAGTATAAATGTTCACTTTCTTACCTTTTGCTAAGGTACATGCCCTTGTTAAGGTAATCAATTCTGCTGCTTGTGCAGATAAGTTGTGTGGTAAAGATTTTGCTTCTAAAGTTTCAGTATCAGAAACAACTGCATACCCCACTAGGTTCTGTCCTGTAGGACCCCTCCTGCACGAGCCATCCACATAGCATGTCACCTCGGCATCATCCAAGGGAACATCCGTAAGGTCTTGTCTAGGTAATGTCTTTTGCTCAATCTCCTGCAGGCAGCAGTGCAGTTTGCCATCTGCAGGGGTTGGAAGCAAAGTTGACGGATTCAAAGTTGTGCATTGTTCAATTGTCATATGAGGTTGGCTCAACAGAATGGTCATACAGGAAAGATGCCTAGCTGGAGAAAGATATGCTACTTTTTCTTGCAGTAAAATAATTGCAACTGCATGAGGCACTCTCAATGTGAGAGGGTGGAACAATACTACTGAGGCTGAAGCCTGCACTGCCATCGCAGCTGCAACTACTGCTTGTACACAGTGGGGCAAAGACCGCGCCACTGGATCTAACTGTGATGAATAATAAGCTATGGGGCGTTGTTTGTCCCCATGTTGCTGTGTCAGTACTGATGTCATATAACCTTGCTTACAATCTACAGTCTGGATAAACTGCTTGTTATAGTTTGGTAATCCTAAAACTAAGGATGATGCTATCAATTGTTTCAGCTTACAGAAAGCTGCTTCTGATTCAGGTGTCCATTGTAATAAATTCTGTGCAGCCATCAGCTTTTTAAATATTAAATCAGCCAGTGGAGCAGATTCCAAAGCATAGTTTGGTATTCAACTCCGACAAAAATTAGTAGTTCCCAGGAAGGACATCATTTCCCTCTTGGTAGTTGGTCTAGGTGCTTGTAAAATCGCTGTTTTTCTGTCTTAATCTAATATTCTACCTTCTTTGGATATTACATATCCTAAGTATTTAACTTGTTTTCTCCAAAGCTCTAACTTGTCTTTGTTTACTTTGTGACCTTGAGTAGCTAAAAATTGTAACAAAGCTATCGTGTCTTCTTTGCATTCTTGCTGGGTGGGGGCTGCCAGCAGAATGTTGTCTACATAAAGTAGAATCTGACTACCTTTCAGTGGGATAAATCCCGCCAAGTTGCTTGCCATTTCCTGTGCAAATATTGTTGGACTTTTACAATATCCCTGTGGTAATCTGGTATATGTGTACCGCTTTCCCTGAAATGTAAATGCAAACCAATATTGGCTGTCAGGGTGTATCGGTATCAAGAAAAATGCATTACTTATGTCTACCACTGAAAAATATTTCTGTTCTGGCTTTAAATCATTCAGTAAGGTGTGTGGATCTGGCACCGTTGGTGCTCTGGGTATAACTGCATTGTTCACTGCTTGTAAGTCTTGGACCATACACCACTCCCCGTTTGCTTTCTTGACAGGAAATAAAGGTGTGTTACATGGTGAATCAGGAGATTCTATTAAGACTCCTTCCTTAAGTAAGGCTGCTATGATAGGTTTGATTCCTACCTCTGCATCCTTTCTCAAGGGATACTGTCTTTTTTGGGGCCTAAAAGCTGACTTTGGCGTTATGGTAACTGGTCCTGCTGTTCGTATTAGTCCTACATCTGATTTCCTTGCTGACCAGAGAATGTCTGGTATGTCCCGCAAGGCTTTTTCCTCTTCTTCCAATAAGAGTAATACTCAGCTATTCTTACTAGCCTGTGAGTGCACAGCTGGGTGTGTCTGTGTGATCCAGTTCAATTTCTGTTTCTGTACTTCCTGTTCTGAGAGTTCTAATTCTGTCTGTTTTTCCCACCTCGTGACTTTTTCACTTAAGTCTGCCCATTTCAAGGTTTTATTCTTAGTCAAACTAACATGGGGCAGTCGATTAGATTTGTAAAGTGCTAAAAATTCCTGGGGCAATGAACAGCTTGCTACACTGTTCCCTTCTGCACCCCAGTACAAGTTTTGCAATACTAGCCTGTTTGCATGGTTTTGAAACAATTCTTGTTCATAATCTTTATCAGGACCTGGTCTATTACAGTAATATAGAGTACAATGCAACAAATGCTGTTTGTCAATGTCGAGGGAGGGGAACTTGCTGATAGCTATGTTCATTAGTTCTTCAGTTACTGCCCCTGGACCAGTCGTAACCAAGTCCTGGCTGTACCAATAATACATTTCACCCTCCGGTCGCACTACAAAAGTGTCCATTTGTCGCTGTGCTTCCATACCCTGTATGGTTGGAACTACGGCTATGCCAAATATCTGCATCAAATCTCTACCCAAAAGATTCACTGGGCATTTTGCAGAAACTACAATTTTACTTTTCTGAGTCATAAACGAGGTCTATTATTGTAATGTCATGGGAGAGTGGCTCCTGATACAGCTGTCCATTAGCTGCTTTCACTAGTATATAATCTGGTGATTCTGTATCTTCTGGTAGTTTGGAAGGGTGTATCAGGGTGCGTGAAGCCCCTGAGTCACACAAAAATGTAACTTCCCTCCCCTCTACCAGAAGCGTCACTTCCGGTTCTGTGTCTGCTAAGTAAAGCTCTAAGCTCAAAAGAGCTAGGTCTAAAATTTCATTTTCTTCTACGTCCGTGTATTTATATACATCCTCTATCCCTTGTGTCACATCCGCTTCTCCTGCTATCACATTTACACTTACCTTTCCCTGCTCACTGTCATCTAATGATCCCTATCATATAGTCATTCCTCATCCTCCTTATTTTCTGTAGTCACCTTCTTGTTTAGCCTGCAATCCCTTGCTAAATGTCCTTTTTTCCCGCACTTAAAACACTCACCCTTTTTCTTTCTTTCCTCGAAATCTTCTGATCGTTTGTCAGATTGTTTATTTCCCTGGGTATTTTTCTTACCTTTTCCCCAGTTTGTACTACAAATACTTCTGACCCATCTTCTGCTGAAAATACTTGGGTTTTCTTTTTCTTTTTACTATTAAAATGTCTTTCTGCATGTCTAGCATATTCAAGTAAGGCTTGTAACCTACTTGTTCGATGATCTATCATATGCTTCGTAAGAAAGCTACTAATAGGTGCAATGCACCCTTTCAAAAATGCGTTTTTCAATTGTTGTTCATATGGGGAATCATTTGCTTGATTTTCAGGAACTGTCATGCCACTATGATTGTTAAAGCACTCTAATAATCTGGCATAGTACCCATCTACTGTTTCTTTTTCTTGCTGTATGCATTGATTAATACAAGTCCAATCAGCCCTAGGCTTCCACTTTTCAGAGATTCGGTCTGTTAGACCCTTTACTCTGCCATCCAGTTCTGCATCAGTATGTGGGAGTGGTCTAAGTTGTGTGTCATGAGGATTCCAGCTGCCACAAATCATGTGCCAATCTGGACCTACAATTTGTCTAACTACTTTTTCTACTTCCTCTCCATTCAGATGGTAACTTAATCTCATACCCTGTAAGTCTTCTAAAAATTTTCTAAAATTCACCTTTGGGTGGGGAATACCTTCTGTGGCTTTCCGGATATCTTCCGGTGTCCACGGTCTATAAACTAAAAGAGTTGGATCTTGTCCTGCCTGTCCTGCCTGAGGATTCGGTACTTCTATGAGTGGACATATCTCTTCTTCGCTCATAGCTTGCAATGCTCTATTTAATTCATTTAATTCAATTTCCCTTCTCAAGTCGCGTGTTCAAGACCTGGCCTCGATGGGATCCCTGACAAACAGTTGTGCTTTTGCAGGGACAGCTGGGTATAACGGAGGTGGATCAGCTCATCCACTCGCTTCATATTCTGGTAACGGAAGTGGAGGGAGCGAAGGAGGGGCCGTTGCTATTACTAAATTATTGTCTTCTATGTATAAAAATATTGTTTTTGAATTTTTAATTCTTTGCTCCCTACGATTTGCTTCCTCAAGCCACCTGTGCGCCTGAGGGACTCCTAATTGTCTCTGCTTTTTTTAATTGACCTTTCACGTCTATTTTTAACTGTTTTACAAGTTTCATAAGTGCAAGTTTATCTAAATTACCCTCGAATTTGTACTTATCGACCCATTTGGTATAATATTTAATATTATCAGCACACTGTAATTGCATATACTTCGCGTCTTCAGTTAGGGGCGTGTCCCGGAAACTTTTTGTGCACTGATTTCCCATTGGTGTCTTAGCTAAGCTGTAAATTGTTACGTAACCCTTTCTATCACGTGGTACCACAAGTCTACACCTTTTTCACAGTTTATCTAGAATAACTGTCTAACTATTCTGTTTCCCTGATCTATGACAAAAAACAGTAACCCCCTTTTCTGTCCCTAATTTGCATAGGCAAATTTACCTGACAAAAAACAGTTCTGTAACTAGTCCCTGATCTTGAAACAGAAATAAGGTAATTCCTCCTTACCTGACCCTCCGTGAGTTGATCCACCGGATCGTTGACTCATCCTCCAATCCCAGATCAGAAACAGTGGCTGGCCTTTTTCGAACAACAATTCAGTCGGAGGTCTTTCAAAACAGAAGAGCCGATTTGGCCTCTTCTCCGTACGGATGCATGCCACCGGGCCCAATTCTGACCTAGGTCCAGAGCGAGAGATACGTATTCTGGTCCGAAGGACCAATCTGTCAAAGGAAAAATATACTTTAAAATGATCAAAACACGGTAGGTTCAGGTTAAGGCACTTTAATCTTGCAGCAAGGAGACAAAAACGTGCTAATACAGAGTTTGTCTAACCAGAAACAGGAAATGCATTCATTTTTATAGGTTATCAAATTAATTCTGTCCTACCATGCTGACGTAACGAATTACCACCTTTTGGTCATCATCTGCTGACCATCTTTCCCATGATTTTCTGCTGATTTAAACAATTTTTATGTGAAACTTCCTGAGGAAAACAACATGGCCTTGGTTACTTTCAGTTAGATACTTGTTATGTTACATTCAAGATACTATAGCTAAATCGAACACAATGCTAGCAGTTCATTTCTCTAATAATCCTTTGTCTACCTTATCTCTAAACTACTGCAGCTGCAGAGGTTCCCATCCTCTGAACAAGGCTGTTTGTCTCGAATCATTACATTTATAAAATGGTATATTGTCTATTCATATGCTTCTGACCTAGCAGATTAACACCTGCTTCTCAAGTACATTTCCACAAGGCATAAACAAGAATATTGCTGTGCTAGCAGTTACTAGGTCAGAGGGCAGCTTGCAAGTTTCAGTAAGCATGCTGCAGTTTTAGTAAAGCATATTTTCAGTCTCATATGAAACTCAATTTATATAAATCACAGTGCATGAGAAATAGAATGAAAAGCATATTAAAAACACTTGATTATTAATTTGGTATTAAGCATACACATATTAATACATATTTTTCTAACATCCTGCAAAAGGGCCTTACCGAGACTGACACCTGATGTCAAAATCATGGCCTCAAACTAAATGCCAAAAAGTGCATTGTTATCCCCTTTGGCAAAAACACAGTACCCATGAATTACCAAATAGGGGGAAGTTCACTTAACACAGAAAGTGTGATAAGAGACCTTGGGACCCAAGTAGATAGTAACCTCTCCTTTGATAAACACATTGCCACAGTGGTCAGAAAATCTTTCTTTGTGGCCCACTTAATCACAAAAGGGTTCACATCTAGAAATAAGGAAGTCATCATTCCCCTCTACTCATCACTTATCAGACCCCTCATTGAATACAATACCCCATTTGGGATGTACCTCACAAGACACCTACAACAACCTGAGAGGCCCCAAAATTACCTCCCCAAGAGGATCACTGACTTGAAACACTTGCCCTATACCGATGGCTCAAGAAACTCAAACTCTACTTGGTCACATACCACTTACTCTGAGGAGACCTCTGTCTGACATACAAAGCTATGTCAAACCCAGAAATATTGGACATGCTCCACTTGAAGAAATCCCAGTCTCTCCAAACTACAAGCTCTACGGACCAAAACCTCACCACAGCAATGAATAGGACATGCTGGAGGGAATGATTTGTGTCCCAGAGACTTCCCATGCTCTGGAACAAGATTCCCATCCACATCAGGCAGAGCTCATCATTAGCACTATTCAAGAAAAACCCTGATAAGTGGATGGGTGATAGGAAATTCACCCCTGGGGTTATGTCTGGGGCACTGTTCAATAGAGGGGCAGGAATTTAACAATACATGGGTGGCGAAAGCCAATACACTGTTGGCTAGGCTTGCCTTGGCCCTCGGGCCGTTAGCCTAGTACCTACCTATAAACCTATGAACCTATCATAAATCCAAGGCCATCACACTATATATAATCCTTCATAAGTTGAGGCTCTAAAGAGTAACATACCTAAACCTCAAAGACCTCCAAAACACAAGACAGGCACAAAGCACACTCGGCTAGTGAAGCTTACCACCTCATATAGCACAAGGAGTCAAAAAGGCATGAATGCTGAATCCGTAAAGCAGGCATCTACACAATCAAACATTCCAGTTGTAAGTGACTCCATTATAAGACATATAGATGTACCACTTAGTAGGCCAAGCAAGGAAAGCATGATGGTTATTTGCTTGTCTGGTGCCTAGATCCACCAAGTGATACATTGGTAAGCTTCAAATCCCCACCAAATCCAGTTAACTCCACTGAATATGTGAAAATGTACACCACCATACTGTACTAGCATGTAAACAGTTGCATGGATGCAGCTGTATCCTATAGGAACAAGCACAGGGCAAACCTCAGAAATACAACCCCTTGATGGAACCATAATATCAACAAGCTTTACAATAAAATTAAGAGAATTTTGACAAAAATTAAGAAGAGTAATTCCCAAAAAGATAGTGCCCTTGTCATTGAAATAATCAAATAACTCAGGAGCTTAATAAAATCCACCAAAGCCAAGTTTGAGGCTAAACTAGGCACTGAAGTGAAGGACAATCACAAGTTTTTTTTTAGTTATAATTATAATCTCAGGATCACAAAACAACAATGCACTTTGCTAATTGTAAACAATGTTACCTACACTAAAGCTGAAGATATAGCTAACCTACTGTCCAATAAATTCAGCTCAAACTTTACCCCTCACTCACCCCCTTCTGTCTCACATGAAATATCTGAAACCACCTTGTCACCAGCAGTCACATAAGACCAAGACCTGAAAGTGCTTTCAAAAGCAAAAAATACTTCATCAATTGGTCCTGACAATATCTCAGGATGTGTCTTGAATAGAATGAAGCAAACTTTAGCCACATTCTTACCAACGTTGTTCGGCTATAACCTCCATATGAGTTTTGTACCAAGTGAATGGAGAACAGCAACAGTTATCCTTTCATAAACCCGAGACAATTACAGACCCATACGTCTGACCAGCCTCATATGGAAAGTCATGGAAAGAAATATTATGGAATTAATTAATAAGGACATAGGGAACCTCCAAACACTGGACCCATCTCAGTTAGGGTTTTTCAAAGGCAGGTCTTACTGAACTTGGTAGACTTTTTCTCTGAAAAGGTCACCAAACCAATGGACAAAGGTAAAACAGTACATATTGCCTACCTTACGATGGCTAAGGCTTTTAACACCTTCCACTCAGGCATAGTAGAAATGCTTAATAAACAAGGAATAACCCCCTATATCACCTGCTGAATTGCCAGCTGGCTCACATATAGGAAGCAGGAGATCAAACCAGGGGAAGCTACCTCCACAAAAAGACCAGTCACCAGTGAAGTTCCCTAGAGTGCAGTACTGAGACCTCTTCTGTTCAGAGCATCTACTTTTCAGAAGGAAAGCTGATTAAGTTTGCAGATGACTGCAAGCTAGGAGTAGTAATCAAATCCCCAAAAGGCTCAGTCATCCTACAAGAAAGCTTGTCCAAACAAATAACTCATATTAGACTCAGAATAAAGCTAAATGCCAAAAAATGCATTATCGTCTCCTTTCAGAACTGACTTCACCAGTGCATTCCCACATTGACAATACACCCCCAAGAGTTGACCGAGTAGTTTAGGATTTTGGAGCTTATGTGGACAGTGACCTAATGCTTAACCAGCATGTATACACTGTGGTAAAGATGACCTTCTATATTGTTTGGTTCATAAATAACAAAATTGCTTCTAGATCCAGGGACAACATTGTCCCTTTTTACTCAGCCCCTTTTGGAATGTATTTGTCTAGGCACCTGCAACAACTGGAACACCCACAGAGATACCTTACAAAAAGAATACAAGACCTAAACAATATGTCTTACAGGGACCGGCTCAAAGCCCCATCGCTATAGTTGGTCTCATACAGACTGCTAGGAGGTGACGTGTGTCTGGCATAAAAGGCAGCCTCCAACCCATTACTGATGGGCTTACTTCACATCTACAAGTAAAATGGTATCAGAAATGCTCAATCCAGGGACTTAAACATCTTCTGCAACATTAACAGAATGGTTTGGAAGGACAAGTTTATCTCACAGAGGACACCACTGCTCTCGAATAGACTCCCCATCCATGTAAAACAAAGGTAATCTCTGACCACATTCAAGTGCAACTCGGATCAATGGATGGGAAACAGGAAATTTACTCAGAGATTCTTCCCTGTACCACATAGGTTCATAGGTAGGTACTAGGCTATTGGCCCAAGGGCCTAAGTAAGCCTAGCCAACAAGGTTCCCTGGCTTACGCCTCCCAAGAAAGTTAATTTCCTGCGCCCCTGTCAAGCAGAGCCACAGAAGTGATCCCCAGGGTGTATTTCCTATTTCCCATCCACTCATCAAGATTTTTCTTGAAGAGTGCTAATGAGGAACTTTGCTTGACATAGATAGGTATTTTGTTCTAGAGTATAGGAAATCTCTGGGACAGGAATCTATCCCTCCAGCATGTCCTGTTTACTGTGGTGACAAGGTTTAGGTCCCTAGAGCATGTAGCTTGGAGGGATTGGGATTTCTTTAGATGTGGCATGTTCAACAGCTCTGGGTTTAACATAGCTTTATATGTTAAGCAGAGATCTCCTCGGAGTAGGCGATATACTACAGAGTAAACCTGGAGTTTTTTGAGATGGATAGTGCAGGGCATCTGTTTGAGGCCAGTAATCCTCTTTGTGAGGTACTTCTGTGGCCTTTCCAGCTGCTGCAGATGTCTTGTGAGGTACATTACAAAAGGGGTGTTGCACTCCATAATGGGTCTAATGAGTGCTGAGTAGAGGGGAACAATGACCTCTTTTTTCCTGGATGAGAACCCTTTTGTGATGAGGTGTGCCACATAGAAGGATTTCTTGACTACTGTGGTGATGTGATTATCAAAGGAGAGACTACTGTCCACCTGGGACTCAAGGTCTCTTATCATACATTTGGCATTAAGTAGACTGTCATTTAATGTGGTAGTTCATGGGTACAGAGTTTTTACCAAAGGGGATGACAATGCACTTCTTGGCATTGAGCCTGAGGCCATGCCTCTGACACCAGGCATCTGTCTCAGTGAGGCCCTTCTGTAGGATGTCCACATCATTTGGGGACTCAACTATGGCTCCCAGCTTGCAGTCATCTGCGAACTTTATCAGCCAGAGGCCTTCTGTGTTAGTCTGTACTTCAGAGAAGTAGATACCAAACAGGAGAGGTCCCAGGACTGAACCCTGTGATACTCCACTTGTCACTGGTTTGAAGTCAGATTGCAACTTTTACAGTGTGGGTTCTGTCAGTGAGCCAGTTGGCAACCCATCTTGTGACGCAGGGATTTATACCCAGTTTAGTGATTTTAGCTATAATTCCAGAATGGGGGATGGTGTTGAAAGCCTTGGCGAGGTCAAGACAGGCTGTGTGAACTACCTTACCCTCATCTACGACTTTGGTGACTCCCTCAAAGAAGTCAATCAGGTTCAGAAGGCATGATCTTCCTTTCACAAATCCAAACTGGGTGGGGTACAGAGTTTGGAGGTCACAAATGTCCTTGTTTATGAGTTCCATGATGATACGTTCCATGGCCTTGCAGACCAGGCTCATCAGGCTAATACGGCGATAGTTCCCAGGATCAGTGGTGGCTCCCCCTTTGTGGAGTGGGATAACTGTTGCTGTGCACCATTCAGTGGCACAAAGCCTGATGTGAGACTATGATTGAACATGGTGCTTAGGTGGGGACCCACTTCATTCTGAAGTGCGTGTAAAACACAGTCTGGGATGTTGTCTATTCCCATGGATGCTGTGTTTTTGGTTTTAGAGAGTGCAACTTTTACCTGCATATATGTGATTACAGGGACTCTGCATTATTCCTGTATAGATATGGGCCAAATGGACAAGCATCTCCTACATGCTTTATCCCAATGCATGGGTCAGATCCAAATATCTATATTTTGATCTGGTAATTACAGATAAAGTAATATATAAATATTGATCTTGGAAAGGGTTAGATAAATCTAAACATAAATGGGATGTTAGTTTTAGGCAGCAAATGGGATAATTGGCTAAGCTAAAATGGGCAGCAAGTGCAGTCGGTGTAGTACTAACCTGTGAACCTGTAGTTCTCCTATCTTCTTTCTTTCTACTACATATTAAGTTGAAGGGCTCTTTAAACAACTTCTGCTGGAGCTTGTGTACTAGTTTTGTCATCCTCCTCCTCCTCCTCTGTTCAGACTTAGATTTATCTGTATACCTCACAGCCTAGAAAAGTGAATTCTCTAGATGGTACCTGCCATTACATATACTTTGCACAGCCTTGCCAGAGATGCACTATCTAGATCATCTGTACTATGGGAAGAAGAAATCAGAGTGGGAGAAAGTGGTCCTTAGCTGTACAGGAAGTATGCACAATAGGTGCATTTTAGAGTAATTTAATGTATAATTACAAAGGCCCTTGCGGGACATATTTTCTTATGCCTTTTCATTTTTTTGCTGTTTTTCAGTTCCTGAGCCGAGAGAGAGGAGAATAGGCTGCGCTCTATAGAGTGTCTCACCAGACATATGGGTGAATAACATAACTACAGTATTATAGCTAGATATACATTTCATAGTAGGATATTTGGTTAAATTATACTTGTCTTCTGGGTATTTGCAACTTCTACTGCCAGCAACAAAACATACCTCTGGACATATCTGCACTGTCAATGCCGGCAAAGGCACTGGTCCACTCAAATAATATATTAGTAGTGATTACACTTTCAGGGTAGGGAAAATATGTCTGTCATGGCATGCCTTTACATCCTGCTAACTCCCACACCCTGCCACACATCTAAGACTTTTGGCTCACTACCATGCAGTGTGCCCTGCCAAAGCCCTGACACTCCTACTTAAAGCAATGGTCATATTTCTCCATCTTCAGCTTGCACTGCCCAGAGAATCCCATGGTTGTGCCACTTATACATGGCATACCCATGGCATGTTACCTTTATGACTAGTGTGCCTAGTAGTAAAACCTGGTTTGCATCATAGTACATGTCTGTCATATGCTGACAGATGTCCATGTTAACGTCACTGTATCCGCTACTTTTATTGTGTCATATTGGCATGCTGAACATGTTAACCTATATATTCTTTACAAGAAACCATGTCTACCATGTTGTTTTTTGTCCCTTTTCCTCAAGACATATGCATATTGGTGTCTTACCACTACACCTTCCATGGTCCTGCTGTCCTCCAGGACACTATTACATTACTCTCCAAGAAACTCCTGGAGTTATTTCGAATATCCCAGAATGCCCTTTTATACCCACTTCCTGCAGTAGCACTACATCCTGTACTATGTTTTGTTATACTTATTCCCCATGTTATCAGTGCATTCTTAGAAAATGTTTTGCACATCTGTAACTAACTGTATGACTGACAGCCACAGATACTACTAATGATTTTTTCTCTCTGTCTTTCTTTAGCCTTCCTTTATTTTTTATTTGCTGTTTGTTCTTTTATTTCTGTCCATTTATGTTACTGTTTTATGCAGTGTTAAATGTGTCAGGCACAACTATGTGTGTGGTGAGACAGTGGTCTCCACTATGTTATCTTCCCCTGTCTTCTCCTGCTGGGTCTCCATCAGCCCACAGGGCTACACCTCTTTGCGGTGACATGGGTCATCCTGTAGGAGGTTATGTGGTAGGTTCCTTGGCAGCATCCTTTGATCACTAGAGGGAGTGTTGTTGCACCACCAGTAGTAGGTCCCAGTATGTGTCCCATCAGGAGCTGGATTATGGAATGATGGTGCTGGTGGATTGAGGTCTTGATGCTTGCACTGGTCACCTAGATAACATACTTGTGTGACTATCAGAGTTGTCCAGCTTTGGGGCACTGCTCATCATGCCATCAGAGGCAGGACCCAGCAGAAAGGGTAAACTTGGAAGGGACTGGCCTCTGGCTGAGTGCTGCCCTGGTCAAAGGTGTAGCCTACTATTTTGGTACCTTGATCTCATGGCCTCTCAACTTTCTTTTTTAAAATGTAGCAAACTGCTTATTACATTTGAAGCAAGCAGCTGCTAGAGTTTATGCCAAACATGGAGCACTTCAGTTCTAACTGCACATTCATTACCGTTATTGATTTCTCAATGCTGGTAATACACTGAAATGGATTGAAGACCAATCTACATCTGCTGATTTCACTCCCTAACACTTTGTACCCAGTGGGGCTGCCCTCTTTGCCGCACCATAGCTATGTCTCTAACCCTGGGCAGTATAAATGGAAACTGTCACCCCACCCTACCCCTCAGCATGGTGATCACCTTCCTTGTGTTTCACATCTCTTTTTTTTTATGTCAGTCCTCCCATCACCAACTACCCTCCTTCTGTCTGTATGTGTCTATTCATTGAGGCCCGCCATCTGTATCAGCACCTCCCTGCAGATCTTTCTCTATGTTTTGTATTTGTTTGTCTGTCCTTGCTACCATCCCTATAGTCTCTTTCCTTAATTCACCTTTGTCTTTCATCCTTCCCCCATCCATCTTAAAAAAAAGAATGAAATGGGCACCTGCCCCACAAAAAATTATACTCTTTGTCCCAAACTCCCTATCACTCTTTCTTTTTTCCCCAAACACCTTCATTGAATTATCACTTGTGGCACAGGTACATTTAATTTCATGTAAAAGCAATAACACTATAATTAACATAACAGTCATTTTACTTCACATATATAGCTATATATCACATAACCTAAGCAACATTACATAAATTATTCAATTCCTACTGTTTTTATAAACAAGGAGCATCTTTGTTAAACCATCACTTACTACATAGGCAATCATACATTTATATAAATGACCCTACCCAGTTCGGGTTTGCAAAAGGCAGATCATATCTACTATACCTGATAGACTTCTTTGAAGCGGTCACCAAAGCCGTAAATGAGGGTAAGGTGGTTCACACAGCCTATCTAGATCTCGCCAAAGCTTTCAACACCATCCCCCACTCTGGAATTATAGATAAACTCACTAAACTAGGTATAAATCCCCATGTCACAAGATGGGTTGCCAACTGGCTCACTGACAGAACCCACACTGTGAAAGTAGCAGACTCTAAATCCAACTTCATACCAGTGACAAGTGGAGTACCACAGGGTTCAGTCCTAGGTCCACTCCTGTTTGGTATCTACTTCTCTGAAGTACAGGCTAACACAGAAGGTCTTTGGCTAACAAAGTTCACAGATGACTGCAAACTAGGAGCCATAATCAAAACTCCTAACAATGTGGACATCCTACAAAAGGGCGGGGGTCAAAGCCATGGCCTCAAGCTCAATGCCAAAAAGTGCATTGTTATCCCTTTTGGTAAAAACTCTGTACCCATGAACTACCACATAGGCGGTAGTCTACTTAACACCGAAAGTGTGATGAGACCTTGGGACACAGGTGGACAGTAGTCTCTCCTTTGATAATCACATTGCCACAGTAGTCAGGAAATTCTTCTATGTGGCACATCTCATCACAAAAGGTTTCTCATCCCGGAAAAAAAGAGGTCATTGTTCCCTTCTACTCATCTGTCATTAGACCCATTATAGAGTACAACACCCCTTTTGGTATGTACCTCACAAGACATCTACAACAACTGGAAAGGCCACAGAAATACCTCACAAAGAGGATTACCGGCCTGAAATAGATGCCCTACGCAGACTGTCTCAAAAGACAAGCAGAAGTGATAAAAGTTAAACATTTTCCCTCATTTTTGAAACACAGGCCAAAGTATTATGACACATATACCATTTATCAAACATGGGGAGGCACACTTAATGCATTTCATTTCATTCCATTTCTGAATAAATTACTTTTCTGTACCAACCACACTAACAACCATCTCTTCACATAACCTCTCTAGGAAGTTTTCATAACATACATTTCATTTCCACCTGCACTTCTCAAATACACATATGTGAGACCTAGGAGGAGAAGACCAGAAACTCCTTTTCCATCTGGGTTCTGAAATTTCTAATATTACCCTAGATTATCTTAATCTGGTACAATTCTAAGACATACATCTATTATAATGCAGAGTTACCCAACAACCTGTTAAACTTTCTACCAGCTCATATGCAAATCCAATACCTAACTTGTTGCCCTGTGACAACTCAGTGCTGGAAATTCACAATTTAGTCTCTCTTGCTGCTCCTGTCTTGACAAAATCTCCACACAGTTAAAGCAATTCAGCCTTTCACAGTGTCACCCTACTAGCAGTGGTGGCTGGTGACTTCAAATTAATGGGGGGCTGCAGGAGACAGCTGAATGGGTGGGGCCAATAGGAAGGGGTCTGGACATCTAGAAGGGGGTGGAGCTATGTTCAAAACCACAACAACTGGAACTTTAAATACGCTGCCCTGGATGCCAAACCATCACTATGAGAGTCCAATCAAGGCAAAATGATGTGTAGAAGAAAAAAATATTTCAATGCATTGGCTACATGACAGCTTACTTAATATCTATATGGAAACACAAAGGTTGTGAGGCATGAAAAAATAAATTACTTTATAAATACATTACTGGAATGCCAGTCAAAGTCAAGTATAAAAAAAAAACAAGCAGCACTCAACTCAAACCACTTCTCCTTGCACTGCAGTTCTAATTACAATTTATATTCAGCTTTATAAAATTACCAGGTAGCATGCTGAAAGTAGCAATCTCTGTGACACCCCATTTGTAAAAATGTTTCTTATCCAAAAAGACCTGCTTCCTGACAATAACTATCTACTTGTTTCATGGGAAGACATGATTAAAGTAAAAAATGAACAGCAAACAAGAAACAAGCTCAAGATAAATTGCTTAAAGGATTACTGCACAAGTTATGGACCACACATGATAGATTGGCAGTTTAGTTTACTGGTAAAGCTTGCAAAGATGACTGCAAGTCTCCAACAAATGTAATGAGCTTCTGAAAATACTGTAATCCTGTCCTTTATTACAAATACTGTCATATGCATTTCAATACCTAAGAAGCATAATTCAACAGTATAAAAATATGACAGAAAACCAGAACATTCTGCAAAATCAAGGACAGATGAAAAGCCACTGTCGTACTTGTGTCTACCTTGGATGGGGGAATACTCTGCACACTTACACTGCATACCTGCTCCTTGCCTTGCTTGAACACATCCAGAGTCACTACATGGGGAAGTGGGTGCAACAAGTATGTCACAATTTGAAATGTCTCTGGCTGATGGTGATGGTTCTGACACTCATACCTCTCAAATTCAGAGCAAGAAATCTGGACAAAGCCATACACAAAAGTGGGACACAGGCCCAAAAATAAGGACAATGTTTAAATATTGTTCTTATAAACTTAGAAAGATAATAGAATAATAGTAGGTCTTGCATTAGTATGAATTTTCTGAAGGGTATGAAATCTGAAACTCAAATGTCTGCCATTATTTTCTAACTTAAGTCTTTAATGATTTGCCACAAATTTGCCAGAAAACCACAATTTTATGAAAATGGACCAGAAATGTGATGCAAAAGTATAAAATTACCACACAATACAGCTGGGAACCTGTCAAAGAAGGGGTGGGGCACCTTTTCAATATTAGTACTGTTAACTTGAGCAGCTGACAAAATAAGAGAATCAACATGCATTTCTAAAATAAAAGTGATCTATAACTCTGATCATTACAGTTATTTATAATTGTAAACCCTCCACGTTTTCTTCCAAAATTGCCATTTTGTGGAGGGATTATTAGGGGGGAGAGCAACATTTTGAGCCAAAATTGGGGACAGTTGAGTGGTTTGGATATTTGGATATTCCTAATTCTATAAATAGATATATATGAACGTACCTCTCAACCTCTTAATGCAGGAAATCTGGACAAGGCCAAATATATTGGGGGAACATACAAATAAAAATTGCTCTTCTATAAACTTAAGACAGTTGATAGAATAACAGGTCTTGCTTTAAGTAAAATCTATTCATTCTGCAAAAATATGGACAGTTGAGAGGTATAGTTCAGCCGGGGCTGTCTGAGTTTGCTGCCCTTCCCCCCTCACAAAATTATGGTAGAATGGAGCCTCCCTCCTGCAGCCATTCCAATGTCCCATTCCTTGGTTATTTTGCCCCATTTACCATAAACACTGTAATGTGCATACTGCTTTACTTCTGCGATGATTTAGATTTCATTTGAAAGTTTTATTTTGCATTTTACAGCACAAACACTAATAGATATCTGCTAAACAAAGCAGTGCAGTCTCACAATGAAAATAGACTTAACATTAAAACTTCTCTGCCCTTGAAACTCACACTCATTGAAACAGCATCGAAACCCACATTCAAAGAAAATACATTTTGCCAGTGGCAGATAAAGATTAACTTTGGGCTGTTTTCAAATTATAGGCCCCTTGCACACGAAACATACATGTGCTCTTTGATACACCTTCCTGACTGTATTGAATTATATTCCTTGTACAATACAGGATAGTTGTTAGAGGGCATTTTAAATTTATTGTTTTGAACATTTTTCCAGTAAATAATGAATCTATCCCTCCAGCATGTCCTGTTTACTGTGGTGACAAGGTTTAGGTCCCTAGAGCATGTAGCTTGGAGGGATTGGGATTTCTTTAGATGTGGCATGTTCAACAGCTCTGGGTTTAACATAGCTTTATATGTTAGGCAGAGATCTCCTCGGAGTAGGCGATATACTACAGAGTAAACCTGGAGTTTTTTGAGACGGATAGTGCAGGGCATCTGTTTGAGGCCAGTAATCCTCTTTGTGAGGTACTTCTGTGGCCTTTCCAGCTGCTGCAGATGTCTTGTGAGGTACATTACAAAAGGGGTGTTGCACTCCATAATGGGAAAAATGAGTGCTGAGTAGAGGGGAACAATGACCTCTTTTTTCCTGGATGAGAACCCTTTTGTGATGAGGTGTGCCACATAGAAGGATTTCTTGACTACTGTGGTGATGTGATTATCAAAGGAGAGACTACTGTCCACCTGGGACTCAAGGTCTCTTATCATACATTTGGCATTAAGTAGACTGCCATTTAATGTGGTAGTTCATGGGTACAGAGTTTTTACCAAAGGGGATGACAATGCACTTCTTGGCATTGAGCCTGAGGCCATGCCTCTGACACCAGGCATCTGTCTCAGTGAGGCCCTTCTGTAGGATGTCCACATCATTTGGGGACTCAACTATGGCTCCCAGCTTGCAGTCATCTGCGAACTTTATCAGCCAGAGGCCTTCTGTGTTAGTCTGTACTTCAGAGAAGTAGATACCAAACAGGAGAGGTCCCAGGACTGAACCCTGTGATACTCCACTTGTCACTGGTTTGAAGTCAGATTGCAACTTTTACAGTGTGGGTTCTGTCAGTGAGCCAGTTGGCAACCCATCTTGTGACGCAGGGATTTATACCCAGTTTAGTGATTTTAGCTATAATTCCAGAATGGGGGATGGTGTTGAAAGCCTTGGCGAGGTCAAGACAGGCTGTGTGAACTACCTTACCCTCATCTACGACTTTGGTGACTCCCTCAAAGTCAATCAGGTTCAGAAGGCATGATCTTCCTTTCACAAATCCAAACTGGGTGGGGTACAGAGTTTGGAGGTCACAAATGTCCTTGTTTATGAGTTCCATGATGATACGTTCCATGGCCTTGCAGACCAGGCTCATCAGGCTAATACGGCGATAGTTCCCAGGATCAGTGGTGGCTCCCCCTTTGTGGAGTGGGATAACTGTTGCTGTGCACCATTCAGTGGCACAAAGCCTGATGTGAGACTATGATTGAACATGGTGCTTAGGTGGGGACCCACTTCATTCTGAAGTGCGTGTAAAACACAGTCTGGGATGTTGTCTATTCCCATGGATGCTGTGTTTTTGGTTTTAGAGAGTGCAACTTTTACCTGCATATATGTGATTACAGGGACTCTGCATTCTTCCTGTATAGATATGGGCCAAATGGACAAGCATCTCCTACATGCTTTATCCCAATGCATGGGTCAGATCCAAATATCTATATTTTGATCTGGTAATTACAGATAAAGTAATATATAAATATTGATCTTGGAAAGGGTTAGATAAATCTAAACATAAATGGGATGTTAGTTTTAGGCAGCAAATGGGATAATTGGCTAAGCTAAAATGGGCAGCAAGTGCAGTCGGTGTAGTACTAACCTGTGAACCTGTAGTTCTCCTATCTTCTTTCTTTCTACTACATATTAAGTTGAAGGGCTCTTTAAACAACTTCTGCTGGAGCTTGTGTACTAGTTTTGTCATCCTCCTCCTCCTCCTCTGTTCAGACTTAGATTTATCTGTATACCTCACAGCCTAGAAAAGTGAATTCTCTAGATGGTACCTGCCATTACATATACTTTGCACAGCCTTGCCAGAGATGCACTATCTAGATCATCTGTACTATGGGAAGAAGAAATCAGAGTGGGAGAAAGTGGTCCTTAGCTGTACAGGAAGTATGCACAATAGGTGCATTTTAGAGTAATTTAATGTATAATTACAAAGGCCCTTCGGGACATATTTTCTTATGCCTTTTCATTTTTTTGCTGTTTTTCAGTTCCTGAGCCGAGAGAGAGGAGAATAAGCTGCGCTCTATAGAGTGTCTCACCAGACATATGGGTGAATAACATAACTACAGTATTATAGCTAGATATACATTTCATAGTAGGATATTTGGTTAAATTATACTTGTCTTCTGGGTATTTGCAACTTCTACTGCCAGCAACAAAACATACCTCTGGACATATCTGCACTGTCAATGCCGGCAAAGGCACTGGTCCACTCAAATAATATATTAGTAGTGATTACACTTTCAGGGTAGGGAAAATATGTCTGTCATGGCATGCCTTTACATCCTGCTAACTCCCACACCCTGCCACACATCTAAGACTTTTGGCTCACTACCATGCAGTGTGCCCTGCCAAAGCCCTGACACTCCTACTTAAAGCAATGGTCATATTTCTCCATCTTCGGCTTGCACTGCCCCAGAGAATCCCATGGTTGTGCCACTTATACATGGCATACCCATGGCATGTTACCTTTATGACTAGTGTGCCTAGTAGTAAAACCTGGTTTGCATCATAGTACATGTCTGTCATATGCTGACAGATGTCCATGTTAACGTCACTGTATCCGCTACTTTTATTGTGTCATATTGGCATGCTGAACATGTTAACCTATATATTCTTTACAAGAAACCATGTCTACCATGTTGTTTTTTGTCCCTTTTCCTCAAGACATATGTATATTGGTGTCTTACCACTACACCTTCCATGGTCCTGCTGTCCTCCAGGACACTATTACATTACTCTCCAAGAAACTCCCTGGAGTTATTTCGAATATCCCAGAATGCCCTTTTATACCCACTTCCTGCAGTAGCACTACATCCTGTACTATGTTTTGTTATACTTATTCCCCATGTTATCAGTGCATTCTTAGAAAATGTTTTGCACATCTGTAACTAACTGTATGACTGACAGCCACAGATACTACTAATGATTTTTTCTCTCTGTCTTTCTTTAGCCTTCCTTTATTTTTTATTTGCTGTTTGTTCTTTTATTTCTGTCCATTTATGTTACTGTTTTATGCAGTGTTAAATGTGCCAGGCATAACTATGTGTGTGGTGAGACAGTGGTCTCCACTATGTTATCTTCCCCTGCCTTCTCCTGCTGGGTCTCCATCAGCCCACAGGGCTACACCTCTTTGCGGTGACATGGGTCATCCTGTAGGAGGTTATGTGGTAGGTTCCTTGGCAGCATCCTTTGATCACTAGAGGGAGTGTTGTTGCACCACCAGTAGTAGGTCCCAGTATGTGTCCCATCAGGAGCTGGATTATGGAATGATGGTGCTGGTGGATTGAGGTCTTGATGCTTGCACTGGTCACCTAGATAACATACTTGTGTGACTATCAGAGTTGTCCAGCTTTGGGGCACTGCTCATCATGCCATCAGAGGCAGGACCCAGCAGAAAGGGTAAACTTGGAAGGGACTGGCCTCTGGCTGAGTGCTGCCCTGGTCAAAGGTGTAGCCTACTATTTTGGTACCTTGATCTCATGGCCTCTCAACTTTCTTTTTTAAAATGTAGCAAACTGCTTATTACATTTGAAGCAAGCAGCTGCTAGAGTTTATGCCAAACATGGAGCACTTCAGTTCTAACTGAACATTCATTACCGTTATTGATTTCTCAATGCTGGTAATACACTGAAATGGATTGAAGACCAATCTACATCTGCTGATTTCACTCCCTAACACTTTGTACCCAGTGGGGCTGCCCTCTTTGCCGCACCATAGCTATGTCTCTAACCCTGGGCAGTATAAATGGAAACTGTCACCCCACCCTACCCCTCAGCATGGTGATCACCTTCCTTGTGTTTCACATCTCTTTTTTTTTATGTCAGTCCTCCCATCACCAACTACCCTCCTTCTGTCTGTATGTGTCTATTCATTGAGGCCCGCCATCTGTATCAGCACCTCCCCTGCAGATCTTTCTCTATGTTTTGTATTTGTTTGTCTGTCCTTGCTACCATCCCTATAGTCTCTTTCCTTAATTCACCTTTGTCTTTCATCCTTCCCCCATCCATCTTAAAAAAAAGAATGAAATGGGCACCTGCCCCACAAAAAATTATACTCTTTGTCCCAAACTCCCTATCACTCTTTCTTTTATCCCCAAACACCTTCATTGAATTATCACTTGTGGCACAGGTACATTTAATTTCATGTAAAAGCAATAACACTATAATTAACATAACAGTCATTTTACTTCACATATATAGCTATATATCACATAACCTAAGCAACATTACATAAATTATTCAATTCCTACTATTTTTATAAACAAGGAGCATCTTTGTTAAACCATCACTTACTACATAGGCAATCATACATTTATATAAATGACCCTACCCAGTTCGGGTTTGCAAAAGGCAGATCATATCTACTATACCTGATAGACTTCTTTGAAGCGGTCACCAAAGCCGTAAATGAGGGTAAGGTGGTTCACACAGCCTATCTAGATCTCGCCAAAGCTTTCAACACCATCCCCCACTCTGGAATTATAGATAAACTCACTAAACTAGGTATAAATCCCCATGTCACAAGATGGGTTGCCAACTGGCTCACTGACAGAACCCACACTGTGAAAGTAGCAGACTCTAAATCCAACTTCATACCAGTGACAAGTGGAGTACCACAGGGTTCAGTCCTAGGTCCACTCCTGTTTGGTATCTACTTCTCTGAAGTACAGGCTAACACAGAAGGTCTTTGGCTAACAAAGTTCACAGATGACTGCAAACTAGGAGCCATAATCAAAACTCCTAACGATGTGGACATCCTACAAAAGGGCGGGGGTCAAAGCCATGGCCTCAAGCTCAATGCCAAAAAGTGCATTGTTATCCCTTTTGGTAAAAACTCTGTACCCATGAACTACCACATAGGCGGTAGTCTACTTAACACCGAAAGTGTGATGAGACCTTGGGACACAGGTGGACAGTAGTCTCTCCTTTGATAATCACATTGCCACAGTAGTCAGGAAATTCTTCTATGTGGCACACCTCATCACAAAAGGTTTCTCATCCCGGAAAAAAAGAGGTCATTGTTCCCTTCTACTCATCTGTCATTAGACCCATTATAGAGTACAACACCCCTTTTGGTATGTACCTCACAAGACATCTACAACAACTGGAAAGGCCACAGAAATACCTCACAAAGAGGATTACCGGCCTGAAATAGATGCCCTA
Organism: Protopterus annectens; assembly: GCF_019279795.1. Classification (NCBI taxonomy): domain Eukaryota; kingdom Metazoa; phylum Chordata; order Ceratodontiformes; family Protopteridae; genus Protopterus; species Protopterus annectens. The sequence continues at coordinate 1,369,543,772 of NC_056725.1, forward strand.
TGCAGACTGTCTCAAAAGACAAGCAGAAGTGATAAAAGTTAAACATTTTCCCTCATTTTTGAAACACAGGCCAAAGTATTATGACACATATACCATTTATCAAACATGGGGAGGCACACTTAATGCATTTCATTTCATTCCATTTCTGAATAAATTACTTTTCTGTACCAACCACACTAACAACCATCTCTTCACATAACCTCTCTAGGAAGTTTTCATAACATACATTTCATTTCCACCTGCACTTCTCAAATACACATATGTGAGACCTAGGAGGAGAAGACCAGAAACTCCTTTTCCATCTGGGTTCTGAAATTTCTAATATTACCCTAGATTATCTTAATCTGGTACAATTCTAAGACATACATCTATTATAATGCAGAGTTACCCAACAACCTGTTAAACTTTCTACCAGCTCATATGCAAATCCAATACCTAACTTGTTGCCCTGTGACAACTCAGTGCTGGAAATTCACAATTTAGTCTCTCTTGCTGCTCCTATCTTGACAAAATCTCCACACAGTTAAAGCAATTCAGCCTTTCACAGTGTCACCCTACTAGCAGTGGTGGCTGGTGACTTCAAATTAATGGGGGGCTGCAGGAGACAGCTGAATGGGTGGGGCCAATAGGAAGGGGTCTGGACATCTAGAAGGGGGTGGAGCTATGTTCAAAACCACAACAACTGGAACTTTAAATACGCTGCCCTGGGTGCTAAACCATCACTATGAGAGTCCAATCAAGGCAAAATGATGTGTAGAAGAAAAAAATATTTCAATGCATTGGCTACATGACAGCTTACTTAATATCTATATGGAAACACAAAGGTTGTGAGGCATGAAAAAATAAATTACTTTATAAATACATTACTGGAATGCCAGTCAAAGTCAAGTATAAAAAAAAAACAAGCAGCACTCAACTCAAACCACTTCTCCTTGCACTGCAGTTCTAATTACAATTTATATTCAGCTTTATAAAATTACCAGGTAACATGCTGAAAGTAGCAATCTCTGTGACACCCCCATTTGTAAAAATGTTTCTTATCCAAAAAAGACCTGCTTCCTGACAATAACTATCTACTTGTTTCATGGGGAAGACATGATTAAAGTAAAAAATGAACAGCAAACAAGAAACAAGCTCAAGATAAATTGCTTAAAGGATTACTGCACAAGTTATGGACCACACATGATAGATTGGCAGTTTAGTTTACTGGTAAAGCTTGCAAAGATGACTGCAAGTCTCCAACAAATGTAATGAGCTTCTGAAAATACTGTAATCCTGTCCTTTATTACAAATACTGTCATATGCATTTCAATACCTAAGAAGCATAATTCAACAGTATAAAAATATGACAGAAAACCAGAACATTCTGCAAAATCAAGGACAGATGAAAAGCCACTGTCGTACTTGTGTCTACCTTGGATGGGGGAATACTCTGCACACTTACACTGCATACCTGCTCCTTGCCTTGCTTGAACACATCCAGAGTCACTACATGGGGGAGTGGGGTGCAACAAGTATGTCACAATTTGAAATGTCTCTGGCTGATGGTGATGGTTCTGACACTCATACCTCTCAAATTCAGAGCAAGAAATCTGGACAAAGCCATACACAAAAGTGGGACACAGGCCCAAAAATAAAGACAATTTTTAAATATTGTTCTTATAAACTTAGAAAGATAATAGAATAATAGTAGGTCTTGCATTAGTATGAATTTTCTGAAGGGTATGAAATCTGAAACTCAAATGTCTGCCATTATTTTCTAACTTAAGTCTTTAATGATTTGCCACAAATTTGCCAGAAAACCACAATTTTATGAAAAATGGACCAGAAATGTGATGCAAAAGTATAAAATTACCACACAATACAGCTGGGAACCTGTCAAAGAAGGGGCGGGGCACCTTTTCAATATTAGTACTGTTAACTTGAGCAGCTGACAAAATAAGAGAATCAACATGCATTTCTAAAATAAAAGTGATCTATAACTCTGATCATTACAGTTATTTATAATTGTAAACCCTCCACGTTTTCTTCCAAAATTGCCATTTTGTGGAGGGATTATTAGGGGGGAGAGCAACATTTTGAGCCAAAATTGGGGACAGTTGAGTGGTTTGGATATTTGGATATTCCTAATTCTATAAATAGATATATATGAACGTACCTCTCAACCTCTTAATGCAGGAAATCTGGACAAGGCCAAATATATTGGGGGAACATACAAATAAAAATTGCTCTTCTATAAACTTAAGACAGTTGATAGAATAACAGGTCTTGCTTTAAGTAAAATCTATTCATTCTGCAAAAATATGGACAGTTGAGAGGTATAGTTCAGCCGGGGCTGTCTGAGTTTGCTGCCCTTCCCCCCTCACAAAATTATGGTAGAATGGAGCCTCCCTCCTGCAGCCATTCCAATGTCCCATTCCTTGGTTATTTTGCCCCATTTACCATAAACACTGTAATGTGCATACTGCTTTACTTCTGCGATGATTTAGATTTCATTTGAAAGTTTTATTTTGCATTTTACAGCACAAACACTAATAGATATCTGCTAAACAAAGCAGTGCAGTCTCACAATGAAAATAGACTTAACATTAAAACTTCTCTGCCCTTGAAACTCACACTCATTGAAACAGCATCGAAACCCACATTCAAAGAAAATACATTTTGCCAGTGGCAGATAAAGATTAACTTTGGGCTGTTTTCAAATTATAGGCCCCTTGCACACGAAACATACATGTGCTCTTTGATACACCTTCCTGACTGTATTGAATTATACTCCTTGTACAATACAGGATAGTTGTTAGAGGGCATTTTACATTTATTGTTTTGAACATTTTTCCAGTAAACAATGAAACAAAATGCATACACCAATGACAAAACTGCCCAGTTCAGAACATTTCCATCATAAAAGTCTACTCAAACTTCTACAGTCCACCAGTATCAGTAAACATGCACAATCTCTGAAGAAGTAAAAGTCATCTAAATAATTCCACATTAAAGAGATCTGTACTTAATGAAGAGGTTGTGGCTAGCAAACAACTCTATATTTCATTGTTTTATCTACAAATAAAGTGCCTGTTGCCCTTGAGGAATAAATTGTAAGTAATATTGCAATAGGGAATGGATGGCAAACTAACAGGTTCATAGTTACTAAGTATCTTCGCCAAAAAGGACTGCAGCATCTACCTCCTTTACAACACAGTACAGTATCAGCAATATATCTACCTACTGTGGGAGTAGAACCCACAGCCTTCTGCATCAAAAGCAAGTACAATACTTGTTGTGCTAATAACAATGTAAGCAGACGTAGCATAAGCAATGCTAAACTCTTGTTCCCCTGCAGCTCTCAGCTCCTTGTAAAATCTACTTGACACTCAGCTGTATCTCTGTTCTTTGCAGCACAAGAAATCTGGAAAATGCCAAAATTTATGGGGGGGGGGACCAAACCCCAAAAACCAGGGATGCATTTTAAACACTACTTGTATAATGTTGGAAAGCTAGAATAAAATGTTGTGTTACTACCATACATTTCGCTACCAAGTTTTGAACCTAGGACCCTGTGCAAAACAGTCAGAGCAACATACCACTTTGCCAAATCGGCTGTTTTGTGAAAGAGAGGAAGACTGAAACTTAAATGGCTACCATTTAGTGAATTCATTTCTCACTATAACTGTCAACCTCTTAGCACAAAACACCTGAACAAAGCCAATAATGGGGGAATACAGCCCCCAGACATTTTCAGTGAATTCAGTTCTTACCATAGCGCTCAACCTTAGCACAAAAAACCTGGACAAAGCCAATAATGGGGGAATACAGTCCCAAAAATAGGGCCACATTTCAAATATCCATCAAATAAACTTAGAAAATTGCTAGAATAAAATGTTTTGTGTTACCATGTACTTTCTGAAGAATATGAAGTCTGAAATTCAAATGCATGTCATTTTTATTAATTTAACTTTTGTTAACCAGGAAAGTCTGACTTGGAACAAAAGGCAATTTTCAGCAGAGGCCCAGGGAGAAACACTCCAGACACAAGTCTTTGTAGGATGGGAGGGCACCAAGGCACCCAAAGGAAACCCACACAAACACAAAGAGGACATGCAGACTCCACACAGAAGGCACCCCAGCCAAGAATCAAACCAGAGAACCTGTAGCTGTTAGGCAACAATGCTACCACTGCTCGTGTAAGGAAACAAAAATACAGAAACCACAGATTTTATGAGGAACAGAACAGAAAAAATTGTTTGTGTCTTTCGGCTTTTCCCGGTTAGGGGTCGCGATAGCGGAACTCCGGTCCGCTAATGATTAGCAGTTGATTTGTACGTACTGGCTTGCCAGGCCTGATGCACAACCTTCAATGAAAGCACGCCCATTCACGCATGCCTCCATGCAGAAGATGCTCTAGCCGAGAATCGAACCGGACAGCGTCTTACTGTGAGGTGACAACGCTACCACAGCACCACCACTGCGGGATAACAGAACATAAAAAATATGAGGCAAAAATCAGCAATTGTTTTACAAATGGTGGTGGGTAGGGAATTCAGGCTCTTGCCACCTGCACCCAAGGTACAGGGGTCAAGTCCACCACCATGTATCCTGAGTTCTCTCTAGCCACCAGTATATAGCAACTGGGGCATTACACACACACACACACACACACACACACACACACACACACACACACACACACACACACACACACACACACACAAACACACAAACACCCCCCCCCCCAACCTACCTGTCCTCTAACTAGCTCCCTTCTGTGACCATACAGGAAGAAACACAGTCAAACACACACACACAGGAAGAAACACAGTCAAACACACATGCACCTGAGACAACTCATCCCTCTGCATGCACTCACACATGCAGCTACTCATATACTCACTTCATCATATCTCCCATTGCTGCCTGTCCAATAGACTCCCTAACAATTAGCTCTAAATTGATTCTACCCACTAGAAGTAATGATCAAACTAAGTTACACAGTAGAACAGTCTGCATAAATGCCATACCACATGCATTTCCATTGCAGAGCCCATGGCTAATTAATGCTGGCTGCTCCCCCAAAATGCTTCATAAGCATATCACTCAGACAAGGAAAATGCCTATCATGATCATCCTATAGACTATGTAGGATCTCTGCAGTGAGCCTGTCTCTGAATCATAAATGACCATTACAAGCAGTAGCAGTTCATGTTAAACCTTACTGCTAGTGTTAGACCTTTTAGTACAATGGCAGTAATTCATTTGAAGAGTGCAATGCAGTGTAAAGAATGCCTGCAATGCTTAACAAGAAAAAGAGAAGAAAGCAAAAAATATGCTTTAAATTTAAAGTATCCATTAAGCTTGTGTGGGGTGCTAAAACATACAATATGTACAATCAGTGCTTGCATAGTTAAGTAGTTTACAGGTACTGGTCATGACTAGTTGGAAAATATAGCTTTTGCATAAGTAAAAGTACACAAAGATTAAATAAGTAACTACAGAAAGATACGACTAGGAAGGGAGGAACATAGTGGGATTTTAACGAAAGTAATTATGACTTTATCTTAAGAGTAGACTTAGAGGCATATAAAGAACTAAAAGAAATCACCTGCTTTATTGCAAAATACATGTCTGTGCTTAATAAGGATGCTTGGCTTGCTTGTCATTACACACACAAAAAAAACAAAAAAAAAACAAGCAAGCTTCAGACACGATATGCTTTCTGACTAGAGATGAAATAGGATTATTTTAGTGAATGTACGACAGTAGTATTTTGTATTTGTTCCCCCTACCTCAAAGTTAAAAATGAGTGACTGTCCGACATCTCCGGTCACAAACTCAATCTTTCGAATGAAGCAAAGCAAAGCAGGCAAGCCAAAAAATAAGTTCTTGTTTAGCATCGTAGAAAGTAACCATTGCCATCCAAATCACTGTGCTAGTAGATTCCGTCTGGGTCTTACTGATTTTTCTCATTACAAAGATTTCCTCAGCATCCTAAAGCTGGGTCTGCAGTGTTCCAGCCTCTAGTAAGAGTAGAGGCATATAAAGGTTTCTACATGTTAGCTACCTGAGATTGGTTTCCATGGAAGGATCTGAGTGCTTGATTCTGATTGGTCATCTTCTGCAGGAGGAATGAGCTGTAATTTGAGAGACCAACTCCTGGTGGGAGGGTAGTCTTCAAACTTTAACTATCTAGAAGCTTGCTGATTTCAGTCCTTCAGTACACTTCAGTGCTGGGTTGCTGAGAGCACCCTAATGCACAATCCAGAGAAGAAAACAGGAGACTACAATGAAGTAGGCAAAGACCACAAAGCTCTTTTCCATCTGGGTTCTTAATGTTTCAGTATATTGCAAAGACTTCATCAGCTTCCTAGGATGGGGTCTGTAGTTTTCCAGCCTCAGTGAGACTAGAGACTTCCATGTAACACCTATGCAAGGTCAGGTTCCACTGAAGGATTGGCTTTCCTATTTTTGATTGACGAGCTTCTGCAAGGCCATTGTCTAGACTTTGACTTGCCAGCTTCTGTGGGGGCATTGCCATACAGACTTTAAATACTTGGAGGTTTGCACAAGTGTAGGAATGTTAATTCTACTGGGTGACCAGTGTATAAGCCTACTCTACAACAGGTAAAGCAACCTCTACATTTATTTATATTTCTTTATTGCATTTGTTAACCAGGAAAATCTACTGGGCCTAGGTGAGCCCATTTTCAGTAGAGGCCTGGGGAGAAAAGCTCCACATAAAAATTAATAGTGCAAACAAGAAAAAACACAATATACAGTGCATTTACCATCTCAATGCATGAAAATAAATATTAAACACAATGGTACAAGTTATTTACAAACATTACACATCAACATTGTGTACAATTTGATCACTGAGGATGGAGTTAGTCAGGTAGGGTAGCAGTTTTGATTGTTACTTGTTGGAGTTTTGTAGGCATAAGCAGTTGAATTCAGTAAGTCAGAGAGAGCACCTAAGTAGTGATATTGTAGAGGGACATTATTGTTATAGATTGTATAAATTTCACTGCCTTCTCTATCTCAGCTTAGTTGAATTATCCGGGGTCTATATTATTTTGTCAAATAGCTATTCAGAGAGTAGCTATTCGTCAAACACCTATTTAGCAAAGCCGCTTTTCATTGAAAGATGAATTTTAACAATGCAAACCAGCGGTTGGCCACCATCTGGAATTTGCCCTTTTCTCCACTGTAGTGTGATCTCGGAGTTGGCATATTTAGTTAAGGGGGTGTGGGGGGCACAGCTCTCCAAATTGCTGGGTGTGGGGTGAACCCCGCCTCCCTGGCAGGTTTTAAATTTTATTTATTTATTTATTTTGCTGTCACTCGGTTGGCCAACTGCTTGTTTGCTCTACTTAAAATTTGCCGTTCGATGAAGAGTGACTTTGCTGAATACGTGTTCAATGAATGGGTATTCCCTGAATAGCCATTTGACGAACAGATATAGACCCAAATTATCCTACCTGATTTTACTATTGCTATATTACACAAAATAAATTGTTGCTTCCTTTTTAACTTACTAACTTATTGAATATACATCATCTAGTCGCATCATTGAAATTAGCACTGTTGTTCTGCTGATTGTATTGTTGTTATGTTTAAGTAATATTGTGCTGTTACACGTTGTTGTTTCATTGTTCATTTCTGGCAATATTTTTAGGTAATACTGCACTATTGCTAGCATTATTTGTGGCAATTGTGCACTACTGCCAATTACTGACTCTAGATAGATAAATACATATTAATTGATCTCAATTATTGATTGCACGTTTTGATCATTAGTGCTTGTTACTGACTGCTTGTACTGTTACACCATTTAAAGGTACTGCTCCCCAGAACAGTACCAGAGTGTATTGAATTACAGTATCTGATATGCTTTTGCTGCTTGTACTAATGGGTGTATTGTTACAACATTACAACTATTGGCTGTGCAGTTGCAGTACTAGAACTGTTCTTTTAGACTATCTGTAGTTATTGCTCTACCATGTCCATACCTGGATCCATTGAGTTAGACCATCAATTGCTCATTAAAGTTATTACATTGATTGATTGCATCTGACCTCATTTTTAATCCTGGCTGGTACTGGTACTTGTACTAAGTGTTCCACCATGAAGTTGTTGCTCTTAATTACTCTGCTTGAAAATATTGAGTAAGATTATCTCTTTTAAGTTTGCCACTTGTTACTGATTACTGTTACTTGATATTGTGCAATGTTTACATGTTTTCACTTGTGAATAGCACCACTGTCACTTGTTATGTACAGCAGTCACATCTGACATTATAGTATCACTTAACCACTTACCATATTGTCACCATTTTCTAACCCAGTCCAGTCCTCTAAACCCTTTTGTTTTATACCAAGAGCAGGTTATTAAGCTATCCTGTTTTCTTATATCCCTTTGACTACACTAGCCACTATGAGATCTCCGTCAGCTAGCTTTTACCTCTTCTGTAGTCAGGCTGACACCACAAGGTATTCTGAGGCAAAGTAGCAACTGTCTAATGCTTACCAAAAGCCCTTTATTGCTACCTGTCTATGATTCATTATGTGAGAGGTGTAAAGTATTTGTTAAGCTTAGAGAGAACTGCCTCACTTCTATACACATTTGGCAAGCACAACACACACACTCACAAACACACACACACACACATAAACAAAAAACAGACACACAAATGCAGAGACACACACACACACACACACACACACACACACACACACACACACACACACACACACACACACACACACACACACACACACACACACAAACAAGACAGAGCACTTTCATTATATCAGCTTACATTGAGGTTGTTAAGGAAGTATTGCCTTTTTTGGGCATTCCTACATAATAAACTCAACCCCAAATTCAGATAGCACTACTTAATGCCAGGAGTCTAAAGAGAAAGATGACAACTCTTGATTACCTCCTGCATCTAGAGCATCATGCATTCAGGACCATAGGTAACTGCCAGGGACTATCTGCATTTGTCAGAAAGACCATGACAACACTTCAAATTAACCAAGACCCCAACTTAGAAATTCTGGAGATCCAAATCATCCTAACAAATTGAACCATTACTTCATTGCTAGCTACAGATCGCCATCAATGTCCCCCAGAGATCATGGAAATTACCTTAGTAGCATTAAGAGGTTAATTTCAAACCAAATACCTTTTTGCTAGGGGGCTTCCATTGCCCAGGTATTGATTGATACGCTTACACCTCTAAAAATGGACATGCTTAGTGTTAGTAGATGTCTTTAACACTGATGCAATGGAGAAAATCACAAAACTCTCCATTCTGGTGTCTAACATCCTTGACCTGGTCCTTAACAATCTATCACCCACATGCACCCCACAACATAGCTCCTCACCCCTGGTTCATTCTGACAACAAACTGGTTACTGTCAGGTCTAATAGCACCATCCCACCACCAAATAAGACCATCTTAAGAGACTTCTTCAAGGCAAACCTACTTCAGTTTGTAGAAGACCTATGTAAAATTCCTAACAATCCCCACAAATGAACCTAACTGAGAGGGCTGCCACATTGACCTCCATATCATCTAAACAGCTGCATAGAAATGTTTGCATAAATATTTTCCTCTAAATATTCTGGTAGATTCAGGAATAAACCTCTCTGGTGGAACTACCACATTGATAAACTGTATATCAAAAGAAGGAAAATAACAGATTGTTGTAAGAAATCCTCAAAACTTACCTCAAGACCACACTGATATATGCCAGCAAGGAACTTAACAGCACTATTAATAAATATAAGGTAGTGTGCAAACTTAAGGCTGTTACAGATACCAAAGGAAACTAGAAATCTTTCTTCAGTTACACTAGTTAAATTAAAAACAGAAAAGAAGAATGTGAAAGTGCAGTCTGCTGGATTACTACTGTTCAACATGCACTGAGTTCACCCATCTATAACAAGAGCACACATTCCAAGTCCAGTTCCAGTGATATAGCCAATATGTTAGTAGACACATTTAGTGTTAACTTTATCCCACCTACCCACATTGTTGTACCCATTATCTCTGAAAATGCATTTATTTTGTTTCTGAAATCCTATTGGAACACGTCTTAAAATTCCCATGAAAGGCTTAAAATAATGTATCTCTGGAAGCGGGTGACAGATTGTGGTGCATTCTCAACCCTGCCAAGCACACACTGTCTGAGTCTCTGTTTAAATTGCTCAGTCTCTGCATACCCACAGGGTTTGTCCCCGACACCTGCAGCACAACCACTGTGACTGCTGTACCCAGGGGTGACCCCCCCTACAATCCCAAGTAATTATAGGCCCCTCAGCCTTACCAGTAGACCTTTCAACTGTCCCTTCTTTGGAGGAACATTTTTATTTTTAGGCCTAATTTACCCCTGCATGTGATGTACCTGTTTTTGGAGATATATCCCTATTTTTCAGGCTTGATTTACCACTTCATGCAATTTTCTGAATCCCTCTTATCGGAGATGATTTTTAAAGCTGACAAATCATGAACCATTAGTATATTAAATTGATTTGCAACACAATATGTCTCAAAATAAAATACACACACATACATAGACACACACACACACACACACACACACACACACACACACACACATATATATATATATATATATATATATATATATATATATGGGTCTATGTTACAACATTGAAAGTGCAGTTCATTGAACTGCACTTTCACAAACCTACTTTAGCGAAAGTGCATAACATCGAACATACACTTTTGCTAAAGTAAACAAAACAAAATTAAAAAATACACACAAAAAAAATGTAAACACTACTATGCAGGGGGGCAAGCCCCCCTGCACCTCCACACCCCCTACTTTAATATTCTAACTCTGAGATCACACTACAGTGGGGAAAAGGGAATATTCCCTTATCCCCTCTGTACCGCGATCTCCACAAAAGATTAGTTAGTTGTACATCAACAGAATATGTTGATGTACAACTAACAAAACATGCAAACTGCATGTTTTTTCGATTTTTACTTTGTTTTAGTGAAAGTGCATATTCGATGTTATGCACTTTCGCTAAAGTCAGTTCGTCAAAGTGCAGTTCGATTAACTGTACTTTTGGCGTTCTGACAAGGACCCACATATATATATATATATATATATATATATATATATATATATATATGTGTGTGTGTGTGTGTGTGTGTGTGTATGTGTATTAATTGACCTTCCAGCACCTCAGCATAGCTGCCTTCACAGGAAGGTATGATGTATGATTTTTAAAGCTTAGTACACATAAAACCACTCTACATGACCAACATACTAGTGACACTAACAATTTAAAGAAAGCTGACACAAATCTCACATCTTCCTTTTTTAGAAGCAAAAATGTATTACCTTTCTGTGATTGAATTTTGCAATAAAGTATTTTAAAGGGTACAAATCATTCACTATCACTTTGATAATGTATTTATATTTTATAATTTTTTTTCAGTCTCTGTTTTTTAAACGTGTTTCTCAATAGTATCCCTTATTCCTACTGGAAGCAAGAAATGTTGTGTGCTATTTTGGCATTGAATTTCTCTGCTAATTAGATGTCCAGATTTTTGTCTAGATGCATCCACTGTTCAAATGTCTTTGTATCTATCTTCAGTGCCTGCAGGTTGAGACTGTGCTTACCAGCCTTACATGCAAAGCCAGAGAATGTATCATAGCAGAACTCAATTAGGCAGAGACAGGCAGATTAACTGATCTAGACCCAAGTCAGTCTGAATTTGTAAAGGGCAGGTCCTCTCTCTTGCATCTGATGACATTCTTTTAGAAGGTTGCAGAGGCTGTGGACAGTGCTTACTCTGTGCATGCTGCTTATCTTGACTAGGCCAAGGCTTTTGATACTATCCCCAAATTGGTTTTAATGAAGAATAACACAAACGTAATGTAAACCACTATTTTGTCCACTGTATTGCAAGCTGGCTATCCAACGGATCTCCAGTAGTGAAAGTTGCCAGTACCCACTCTAGGCATAGAAGTATAATTAGTGGGGTACTTCATCAATCAACGATGGGCCATCCCCTGTTTGGCATTTATTTTTCAGAGTTCCAAGCCAATATCCTTGAAGTGTGGATACCCAAGTTTGCTGATGATTGAAAACTGGGCACTGTTATCTGCTCATCCACTGATACTTAACTTCTCCCAAAAAGGCTAGAATATGCACATACTCACTGTACTGAAAATGGTCTGAAACTTAATGCAAAAAAATGCAGCATAGTAGTATTTGGCATAAAAGTTGCTTCCACGTCATATATTCATACTGCAGATACTGTCATAACAGACCAGGGTACTTATGTGGGCAACTCTATCTCTTATTTGATTATCATGTTTCCATCATAGTCAAGAAATCCTAGCTGGACCAGTTAATTCCAACAGAATGTCTTTAAGATCCAAATAATTCATCTTACCACTCTGCTCCTCCCTTACTAGATAAATCATTGAATACAATGTCACTTTTAGTATGTCCAAATCCAAGCATATTTCTCAATAGGAAAGGCATCAACAATTTTAACCCAAGAAATTAAAGGCCTTAAATCCTTCAACTGGCCTGACAGATTAGCACAGCTCTCCTTATACCCAGTAGCTTACTAGTGGTTCTTAGGTGACCTGTGTCTTGCTTTTCAAGATAGGAAAGACCCAGTCCTATTTGACCTTCTCTTTCTGTGCAGAACCAGTGATTCTACAAAAACCTGTCCCAGGAATCTGAATATACACCAACAAATAAACAAGACTTGATAGAGGGATAGGTTCCTGACTCAACATATTTCCATGGAATAATTTACCTCTACAGATCAAGCAAATACTACTTTGTCTGCCTTTAAAGCTAGTCTTGATGACTGGATGAGTAGAAACAAACTTACTCCAGGTTTATCGTGTATGGCCCTGCTTGATTTGGGAAATGGGCACTATTAGGTACCAATAAAGAGTGGCAAGAACCACTAAGTGTGTCAACTAAAAGGTGTATATAGCTAGACATCTTACTGTCCCTGTGATCACATGTCTAGTATTGTTCCTATATTCCTATGTTCCTACGTTCCTATGTTCCTATGACTAAGATTTCCAGATTAAGCACTGAGAAACCTCATCCTTTAGTTCACACAGTAGCACTCAAAACTTCACATGTTGTTGGCAGAGAAATGCAGTGAATCTTAAAAATTGCTCTAATGCCATTAAAATATTTTTGCTGGGGGAGGGGCTTCATCTCCCCTGCATCTGCAAACTGACCCCTCTTTCTCTTTACATATACTAGCTCCAAGATCACTGTAGCTCATTATAAAAGACATACTCTGATATGCCTCAGTTACTAACTACGTATATATATATATATTCTTGTTGTAGTTTTAATATTGCTGTTCTATGAATCCCAACCTTGATCTTCAGAATTTCAAAAGGAACCCAGCCAGGAACACTGACAGGATTAGGAGGTGTAAGGAAACAGATGACCCTGAATATTGCAAGGATGAAAACTGGATTGTGGTGTGATCAGAAAGCTGATAAGAAGGGACCAGGAAGCTGATAGGATGGGAGCAGCCATGCCCCTGCTAATTTATGGACTGCAAAGTCTTTAATTGTATTTGCAATAAAAAAAATAGTTTCAAGAGCATTCAATGAATTTAATTGAGACTAAGTATACAAACAGTTGTGCTACTGCACACCTGCAATAGAATAAACTTCAAGGTCACTGCATCTTGAGGATAAGACGCTACCTGTTCAAAAGTGGCTTTTGAGGATTTGGGGAAAACATGCTGTAAGCATAGCTGAATCCCACAAGATTAGACAGCACTGGTACCATCCCAGAAAGGAATGCAATGGATGATACATTAACGAGTCATCAGACTGGTGATATAATGTTACAAAGGGTTATAGTTCCTTGAATCTGGGGTGAATTGAATGCTTGGATTCTAGAACCAACAGTATAAGCTGCAGAGGGTGACAAAGCAAATAAATTCAGTAGCAACAGCAGGAAGAAAAAGAGAGAGAAAGTGTAGTCTGCTGGATCGCTGATACAAACGTTCAGGCATGATATATTAATTACAAAAAGAATAAATAATATTTATAATAGTGTTCTGGGGAAGAGGTGTGGAATATTTAGGCTACCTGGTTACTTTTGGTTACCTTTTTGGTATGGAGCATATCTTGTTACATGATATAAATGATGTTAGTTGACTGTATCAGATGGAAGTGTGGAGTATATTCAGCAACAGCAATCATCTTCAGCTCTCAGAAGCAGTCCACACCTAAGGAGAGATGCGACCCTCTGAGTGATCAATCACCATCTGCTCTGCTGTCGATAGGCATTCAATTATAGATACAAGGTAAAAACTCTACATAAATCATGCAGAACTCAGACTCACTGGTTTCTGGCAAAAAAAAAAAAAAACGGATTGTACCATGTCTTTATGCTATACTAAAAGGGACATAATGCATTACTTGCAAATTCAAAGGGCTGCTGTAACAGTAGGCTACAGCTAGGTACTTTTAATACACAAAGTAACAATACTAGAATGTTTTCATTTATTTACTTAAATTTGTTTTCTGGGATTGAACACTTATCCCACTGGAACATTTGAAGGCCAGTCGAATGAGTACAAAGCATCTGAACACATGACAAGCATAGTGGTACACAATAGATACAACAAAGAGAAAACAATTCAACATTTGAATGTTCAACAACAGAGGTTATGCAGTCTACAAAAATAATGTGAAAACAATTTTCAAGGAATTTCACAAACTGGTGTAATCTTTTAATACAATCTTAGAGTCAAAGAGTCGATCACTGTCATGCATACTCGTAGCTTACGGATGTGCTTCTATACATACATGAGCAGTACAGTATAATGAAACAGTTGAAAACACTGCTTTGGAGAATATTTACAAAGCAAAAGTTTGGAAGAAAAAACGAAGGATGAGGGGTTGAGTGATGGAAGAGCTGTGCTACTTCATCTGTATGGTATGTTAATATAATGTATAATTTAAAGAAAAAAAGATTGTGAGCAGGGTTTGGGAAAGCACTGGTCAGATAATATATGAGATATGGAAGCAGATCTGAATTTATCTTCTGACTGAATTTTTTTTTAGGATAGATGGAAGAGATTACCAACGTTTTGGTGGTAAAAGAAAAGCTAGCATCTGAGATTTGTAGTTTTGCCTACATTGTTTGGAGTAAGAGTCAATAGGGGCTGAAAGGGTACTTGATCTAAGCTGATAGTTTAATGATAGGAGTATCAGGCAGACAAATAGTCAGGGGAAGAACTCTGTTTTGATGCAGTTTAAAAACTAGGGAACCTGGTAGTAAATGGGAATCTGTGTTTTACTGGTAGTAATTTTGTTTTGGGAATAGTAAGGTAGTCACTGAAATATAAGCATGCCATTTCAGCATTTTTATGAGGCTTATCCAGTTGGGCAGTATTTGATGCTGGGTATGTTGATTATTTGGTAGACCAGAGAAACAATGTCAAACACAGTGGAAGAGGCATACTTTATGGCTAAAACTGCATAGTCGTGCCTGCAGTATAGTAAGACAGTGTGATATGGGGAAGTCTATGATCTTTAGTGTCCCTAGTAGCCTGCATTCGGTAAGTAAGCAGGGAGGAGAAAGGGAATAGTGGAATCTCTAATTATTGTCTGGATGGTGAGGGACAGGCATCTTGTCTGTTCATTCAAAAAACAAAACAAAATCATCATCCTTGTGAAAAATAACAAAATTTAAAAAAAAATCCAACTGTTGACGGTTCCAAGATGTAAGAAGTGAATTCTGGCATGTTTGGAGTGCAGATCTGACTGCAGAAAGAACTCTCCATTGGAAGTAAATAGTTTCATGAATCACAAACAGCTGTATCTGAATATATGTTGCATGCCATCTTATATGAATCACAAACAGCTGTATCTGAATATATGTTGCATGCCATCTTATATGAATCACAAACAGCTGTATCTGAATATATGTTGCATGCCATCTTATATGAATCACAAACAGCTGTATCTGAATATATGTTGCATGCCATCTTATATGAATCACAAACAGCTGTATCTGAATATATGTTGCATGCCATCTTATATGAATCACAAACAGCTGCATCTGAATATATGTTGCATGCCATCTTATATGAATCACAAACAGCTGTATCTGAATATATGTTGCATGCCATCTTATATAGCAGCAGCAGAAGCAGTGGTCTGGTTTCTTACAGTTGAACAATGAGCCCTGGATTGTGTGACTGATGAATAACTACAAGCTGTTTCCTTCTCATGACTGCAAGATTGCTGTTTGTGCAACAACAGTGCTATGAAGTGTTTTGCAATGTTTCTTCCTTTCCCAGTTTTTGTGCGGTTCTGGAGTTGGTATATATATATATATATATATATATATATACACATATATATATACTTGTAGACTTTTCTTGATCTGTACATGAATGATATTGATGATTTTCTGTTGGTTAGGTCTGATTTATGAGTCATGTCTTGGTCTTTCATAGGTGAAGGCAGTAGCGTATGGTGTTCATGGTAAAGAGGAGATGATTCTTGAATCAGGATTCTCTATCTTAGCTCTTACTCTTGGCAAAGCAAAGCGTTAGGGCTCAGCCACAGTAAGTAATCCATATATATCTTATTAAATAGCAAGCAACTTGACGGCTGACGGCAACTACCCTTTGTCACCAATGTATTTTTAGTCACTATATGATTTTTGTAAGGTGCAAAAAAATAACCCATAAACAGGACTTGACTGAGTACATCAGAACAAAAAAAAATGTGCAATTAACTGGGGCACTGCTGTAGAGAATAAATTTCCTAACGCTGAAGTAATTAGTTTTATAGATTCCATTAGCATGTTATTGTCAAAAAGGCTTTTTGAGAACATGAAAAGGCAACAGGAAAACTGATCATTTTTAATATGACAGATTATTTTTGTTATAAAGCTTTGTCGCATTGCCTGCTTTTAAGAAAATTCACTTTATTCTATTTCTCTAAAATGTCCTTTGTACAAAATATAACATTTGCCAAGGTAACTTGGACTAGCTTACTAATGGTAATGAACATGAAAGGCAATGGCTAGGGACAATTGCTATTAAGTATATTAATTTTTCTTACAAAATTAATAAAAGAGCATGACCAGCATCTTTATATGAATTAATTAACATCCTAGAAGTTCAATAACTTAATGCCTGCACCACTTTTTGCAGAGCTGCGTTACTCCCGGAGACCATTCTAAATTTACCTAATTTATTTTTGTCGTATCATGTGATCACTGTATGGTATCAAGTACAATAAGGGCTTTCTAACAGATTCTGCATACAAAAACTAACAGTTTGGTTAAAATGAATAATAGTGTCTTTCTCAAAAGAATTCTTGTTAGAAAACCCACTGACTGTTAAAGACAATATCTTTTGAACTACGAATAAAAGTGGAGACTTGTAATTAGATGCATCCCTTCAGTGACATTTCTGTCATTCCCAAAGGCGCAGTTTAGGTTTTCTATGCCTGGACTGTAACTGCTTTTATAGAAAACTCAGTTTGAATAATAGCTACGTTGTAGTTAGAATCCCTCCTCTTATGCCTCTAAATGTCAAATGGCTTAGGTATCAGAGTACTTTCCGTGAAAAAAGGTACTTTGTTTTGTTGCCAGTCCAGTTCAGATGAAAACCTTGCTTTCCGCACCTACCTTAACCATGGAAAGGATAGAGTGCTCTTAGCAAAATGAATATGTTACAGTGAAATATTCAGTACTGTCAGCAATAAATACTCTTACCGCATTTTATTTTAGTAAAGGACAGTAAAGCACTTACAAGAGGAAGAACTTTGATTTCTACATTCAATGTGATTTGTGTACTGTTCGGTAAGGAAATAAAATAAAGACTTCATGTTCAGTGTCACAGCAATAGAAGACCTAGAAAGAAAGCCAAAAAATACTAACTGCATGTTTTGTAGTATAAAATCAGCCCCCCCTTTGTTTCAGTGTTCAAGGTCACAAAGAGTTTAAAGCTTCTACTCTAATGTAGTTGTACTCTTTCCCACAATATCAAACTTTATGTTTTGAGATTTAATATACTGAATACATACTTTTAAATGATGATGCCTTACTGTGGTATATGTAAAATGCTATGTTTTATATTCAGCTACTGCGCTGATTTGCACAGTGAGGTGTTACATGCCATTAAATGCTATCACATTTTTCATGACAAGCTCAGGACATTAGCAATTACATTGTTAGGACTCTGTCTGCTGCAGGACTGTGGCATCATGGCAGACCAGAGATTACCTTTCTAACATCTGTCACTTGAATGGCATGTAGCTATGGTGCACTATTCTTTTCTGTGTCTCACAGGTATACTATATAAAGTGCAAGACTGCAATGGATAAACATTTGTATCACCCTTAGGTCTGAATTACCCCACTGCTTCCAATGCAGGCATTCTCCCACAGTCATGGCATTTTTTCATTAGGAATGTGTTTACCAACCATATGCTAAATTGACTACAATGCCACAGTGAAAGCAATAGGCTCTGTGTATATGGCCAATGAAATACAAACAACTAATAATTTGGAAATAGACAGATAGATAAACATAAATAAATGAATAAAATAAAATAAAAAAAAATAATAACCTGAAGCCATATCTTTGGGTTGAAGTGAGATTTAACTTACAACTTCAGCTGACAGATAAGCGTGCACATGCACATTTGTCTGAAAATGCAGGGCACCATCTCTAATGGATTGTTTTTCACCAATGTACAGATGAGCAACACCTATACAAGACTCTGACCTTTTTCAAGGATGGGATGGGTCAGTGTTTATACCATTTGTTTGCTTTATATATATATATATATGCGTATGTGTGTGTGTGTGAGTGTGTGTGTGTGTGTGTGTGTGTGTGTGTGTGTGTGTGTGTGTGTGTGTGTGTGTGTGTGTGTGTGTGTGTGTGTGTGTGTGTGTGTGTTTGTTTGTATCCCTTTGCTTGGGCAGCATGATGGTTCAGATGTTAAGGTTTTCACCTTGTAGTGCTTGGTTTTTAGGTCAATTCCTGATTATTGTGATTTGTGTGAAGGGTTTGCATGTCCTCTATTGATCCTTGTAGAGTCTTGTTGGGTGCTTGGTTTCCTTCCACATCCCAAAGATATGCTGTTAGGGGAAATTGAGGTTTCCTAACCTACCCACAGGTATATGTGCAGGCAATGTATGCATGTGCCCTGTGATGGATGAGTGTCCCATGATGGTCCAGTGTTCTTTCTAGCTCTAGTTCTCTGCCTTGTGCACATTGCTTGCCATTGCAGGCTCTGTCTCTAAAAATGGCTCTTAATAGCACACCCTGGGTATCAGAATATAAATAAATGAATGGTGAGCATTGAGTATGGTATCATGTCTCTAGAGAGCAGGAGAGCTGTATACCTGTGCAGACTATACCCCTGACAAATAATTGCTCCTATCCTGTCATTCCTTTTAACGGTCATATTCACTAAAGCAAATGTAATGCTCTCTGAAAGTTTTCAGACTGGGGATACTCTAACAGTACATCTCTGACCATACTACTTAAATGTGCTTGATTAATTCCTTATTGAGACATAAATAACCTTTTATGACTTCTGCTACTGCCCCTCCATTATGTTATATTAGAAATACTATTCATATTCGTAATCTAGACAGCCTCGGGAGACTGAAAACTGACACCAATTTTTTTTTTCTTTTTCAAAATTTTTTCTGTCATTTTTGCTTTCATGTCTGCTGATCATCAACACTCCCGTGTCATCAGCCTATTCATTCCTCTGCTACTGAAGTGTTCCCAGTTTAAAGACCATCATCCAAGCAGCTGTGGATATTTTAATGCAATCATTAGCATCCCAGCAATAAGGACATTTCTACTTAGGCCCTAACTCTACAGCTGGTGACTGAAACTAGCACCCTCATCATTGCAAGACCTTTACACTGTCCCTGTTCAGGTAAGTGCTACCATTCAAATACAGTGGGGAGCACTGTCAATAGCTGGGGACCTCCAATCTCACATTCCTGGTCTTGGCCACTTTGGTGCCTAGCAACTCACTGCTTGCTTGGTGGTAATTGGTTGCGTAGTAACAGAAGCCCCCCCCCCCCCCCAAAATGGGCAAACTGTTGTCAACCAATCATTCCCATTACCCTCATCTGCCTCCTCTAGCTCCTAATTCACTGTTTGAACATCAGGTTCAAGTCAAGGCTACAACACATCACAATCTCATTTTCCCAGTTTAAGAAAACTTTTGAAAAGGCTAGACACTATGTACTTGCCAGATGAATCTTGAATCATAACCTCCTTTGCACAAATCAGCATTTGGAGAAGGAATACAGTATTTCATCAGCATTGTTTTTAGCAATGGCCTTTGTCCCAAAATTATGGTTGCTGGTAACATTATCAGGGATCCATCTCTGGTTCCATCTATGTTTTTTGACTTGCTGGCCTATTTATTATTCTTGCCAATATAAACTGTTTCAGCTGCTCAGGATGACTCAGCATATTTTAGAAGTTTCTTTCACAGGCATTTTTATGGCATTTGTCTTGTGTGGATATGTCTCAACAGTAGCATTGACTAGTAATCCTGATACCCCTGGTATGGTCTTTGTATACAGCTTCTCTTTTCATAAACCACCCTCCAATGACTCAGTAACATCCAGAGCTATAATCCCTGCTGCAGACTTACTTCTGTATTAATAACCTTATCACATCTGCTACTTACGATATGCTCACTTTCAACTCTCTCAACTAGGCATCAATCCATATGTTACTAGACTGTACTCATCCCTCATTAGACCCATTATAGAATACAATGCCCCATTTGGTATGTACCTCTCAAGACATCTGCAACAACTGGAAAGGCCTCAGAAATACCTCACTAAAAGAATCACAGGCCTAAAGCAGATGCCCTATGCTGACCACCTTAAAAAACTCCAGCTATACTCTGTCGCATATCGTCTACTCAGAGGCGATCTCTGCTTAACATACAAGGCCATGTCAAACCCAGAGCTGTTGGACATGCTACACTTAAAGAAATCCCAATCCCTCAGAGCTACACGCTCCAGGGATCTAAACCTTGTCATCACAATAAACAAAACATGCTGGAGGGATAGGTTCCTGACCCAGAGACTCCCCAGACTCTGGAATAGATTGCCCATACATGTCAAGCAGAGTGCCTCTTTGGACCTCTTCAAGAGGAACCTTGACGATTGGATGGGAGAAAGGAAATTCACCCCAGGGATCACGTCAGTCGCCCTGCTAGACAGGGGTCTAGGAAAGTAAATAATGTGGGAAGAAATAGCCAGGGAATTGTTATGGCTAGGATTGTATAGGCCCTAGGGCTGATAGCCTAGTACCAACCTATGAACCTATGAACCTATGAGCAAACTGGCTTACTGATAGAACCTACCTAGTCAAAATAGGGGAAGCCACCTCAAGTAGTAGACCCGTAACAAGTGGTGTATCACAGGGATAGATCTTGGGGCCTCTGCTGTTTGGGATATAGTTTTCCAAGGTGCAGGCCAAATTTAGTGGGCTACGGCTGACCAAGTTTGCAGATGACTACAAGCTGGGTGCTCACATCAATTCCCCTAGTGATGTCGACATCTTCCAAGAGGGTCTCACCCAAGCAAATTACTGGTGCCTGAAACATGGCCTTAAAACAAAAAATGCATCATCATCCCTTTTGGGGAGAGTGACATCCCCACAAATTATCACATTGATAATAAGGTCCTAAGCACGCAATTAGTCTTGAGGGAATTGGGCACCCAGGTTGATATCAAACTGAGTTTCGACCACCATATTGCCTCCATTGTACAGAAAGCTTTCTGCATGGGCCACCTCATTAGTAAGGGTATCTCATCCAGGGACAAGATGGTCATAACATCCCTGTATTCTTCCCTTATAAGACCCATTATTGAGTACAATGCTCCTTTTGGCATGTACCTCACGAAGCACATGCAGCAGCTGGAGAGACCACAGATGTTCCTCACCCGGAGAATCCAAGGCCTCAAACATCTACCCTACACAGATAGGCTAAAAGCCCTGTCCCTCTACTCAGTCTCCTACAGACTCCTCAGAGGTGACCTCTGTCTGGCATACAAAGCAATCTTGGACCCCACCCTGATGGGACTGCTGCATATCTGCAAGTCAAGCTCCACTCGAGTAACCCGCACGCGTGACCTTAACCTGGTCTATGACATCAATTGAACTTGTTGTCGGGACAGATTTATGTCCCAGAGACTCCCCCTTTTGTGGAATACACTCCTTCTCCACATAAAGCAGAGTACCTCATTAACCCTTTTTGAACACAACCTGGATAACTGGATGTGGAACAGAAAATACACGCCTGGGATTCCACCTGTGTCCCTGCTGGACAGTGGCATAGGGTGGTGTCTTGTTGGAATATGGGCTACATTCTTGGCTAGGCTTGTAAGGGCCTCAGAGCCAATAGATTAGTAACTTCCTATGATTCTATGATCCTAAGAAATCTTACACCATCCATCACTGTTTCCAGGCAAACAGATGATTCAGAAGTAATAAAACTAAAGTTGTTTCATGAACTACACAATGTGACACATGCCTCCAAGGCTGTCAGTGTCATCTTGCTAGAAGATCACATGCTTAACATGATTCCTGTTAACATCCTTTTGGAACATGTCTGCCTAGTGAGAGGCTAGTGCAAGAAATGTTCCCTGGCCCTATCATAGGCTTATTGCTGCTGAAGGAAGCCTGCTTACTATTCTTTGCAGCTGTACTGCAGTGTAACAACAAAGCTCATGGTGACACCTTACCCATCTCACTACTGTGTATACATCTACAGATGTGTAATATTAGCCCCTCTCACACTCATCATTATACAAAGCCCACGGTGACACCTTACGCATCTCACCACTGTGTATACATCTACAGATGTGTAATATTAGCCCCTCTCACACTAGTCATTATACAAAGCTCACTGTGACACCTTACCCATCTCACTACTGTGTATACCTCTACAGATGTGTAATATTAGCCCCTCTCACACTAGTCATTATACAAAGCTCACGGTGACACCTTACCCATCTTACTACTGTGTATACATCTACAGATGTGTAATATTAGCCCCTCTCACACTATTCATTATACTCACTACCTATTATTTGGTTAGCCTTCTTCTTAGCTTGCGAAATCGCTTCACTGGATGTGCTGTTAATAACAACCTCAGAAGTGGGACTGCAGGAACTCTTCTAAGCTCCATACAGTGCACAGATGTTCATGGTGCCTCATACCATACTCCCAACAACAGTCTCTGTTGTATCACTAAATTAAGTAATGGAACTGTCTTAGCTGCCATCTTCAATTAAAGACATCTCCTACTGTTTTCTGTTCAGTCCATTGATTCACACATTTCATTTGAATCTCAGTATAATGTAATAAGAATCTGTGGGAGTCCAGTATCCACACTATTTACTCAGGACATCTGATTAGTGCAGGTCCATAATTAATTACCTTGAAATTTTATAGTTATTTCCATTCCAATATCCTCATAGGTTCATAGGTGTGTACTAGGCTAATGGCCCTGAAGCCTTTACAAACCTAGCCCATAGAAATGCCCTGGCATCATGCCACCCAACGTTAGTTCCCAATGCCTCTATCAAGTAGACCCTCTGGAGTGATCCCCAGGGTGAACTTTTTATTACTCATCCACTCATCAAGATTTCTCTTGAAGAGGGCTAGTGAGGTGCTCTGCTTGACATGCATGGGAAGTCTATTCCAGAGCATGTGCAGTCTCTGGGTGAGGAACCTCTCCCTCCAGCATGTTCTGTTGATTGTGGTAATGAGGCTGAGGTCTCTGGAATGTGTGGTATGGAGGGATTGGTATTTCTTTAGATGTAGCATTTCTAAAAGAGCTGGGTCAGACATGGCTTTGTAAGTCAAGCAGATTTCGCCTCTAAGTAGGCAATATGAGATAGAGAATAGCTGGAGTCTTTTGAGTCTGTCTGTGTAGGACATGTATTTAATGCCTAGGATCCTCTTTGTGAGGTACTTCTGTGGCCTCTCCAGCTGTTGCATGCGTCTAGTGAGGTACATGCCAAATGGGGCATTATACTCAATGATTGGTCTAATGAGGGAAGAGTAGAGAGAGACAATGACCTCTTTCTTCCTGGATGCAAAACCCTTGGTAATGAGATGTGCCACATAGAAGGACTTTGTGACCACAGTGACAATGTGGTGGTCGAAGGAGAGGTGGCTGTCAACCTGCATCCCCAGATCTCTTATAACACATTCATGTTGGAACTGAGTTTTTGCCGAAGGGGATGACGACACGTTTTTTGGTGTTAAGCTTAAGGGCATGGTTTTAACACCAGTCATTGGTCTCATTGAGGCCTTTCTGTAGAATATCTGCATCACTTGGGGAGTTAATAATGGCTCCCAGCTTGCAGTCATCTGTGAACATGGTCAGCCAGAGTCTCTTTGTGTTGGCCTGGATGTCTGAGATGTAGATGCTGAACAGGAGAGGACTCAGGACTGATCCCTGTGGGATTCCACTCATGACTAGTTGGCATTCTGACTTGGAGTCTGCTACTTTCACACTGTGTGTTCTATCTTTGTGCTAATTTGCAACCCACCTAGTGATATAGAGGCTAATGCCTAGTTTGGTGAGTTTATCAATAATTCTCAAGTGAGGAATGGTATCAAAGGCCTTGAACAGATCGAGGTATGCTGTGTGCATTGCCTTACCTTCATCCACAGCTCTGGTGACTGAAAAGTCAATCAGGTTGAGCAGTCACGATCTCCCTTTCACAAAGCCAAATTGCACGAGGTCTAGAGTTTGGAGATTTCCTATATCTTTGTTAATCAGGTCAGTGATGATGCACTCCATAGCTTTACATATCAGACTCATCAGGGTAATGGGGCAATAATTCCCAGAGTCTGTAGTCGCTCCCCCTTTATGGAGAGGGATGACTGTAGCAGTGCACCATTCTGTAGGGACAAAGCCTAAGGTGAGGCTCTGACTGAACAAGGCACACAGATGTGGTGCCAGTTCACTTTGTAGTTCATGTAGAACACAGCCAGGGATATTATCGGGTCCCATGAAAGCTGTATTCTTAGTCTTGGACAATGCAGCTTTAACCTGTGCTGCAGTAATACTGCAGTAATGCTGGATGCCTGGCATTCTTCCAGTATTGTGATTGGTCCTTTAGAGGAGGAGAGAGGGGTAAAGTTGGCACTGAATCTGTAAGCCAGTATGTTGGCAATATCTGTTGGCACAGTATAGGAGGTACCACTGTGCAATAACTCAGACTTTAACAGAAATGCTCTCTCATGACTTAATCTTTCATACACTCTTCCCAAACTCCTGTCCTAGACAAACTATTAAAAGGATGTTACTTATTTTATTTTGCGTTATGATCAGTGAGTTTATTAATTTAACATTTATATGCATTATTTTGTAATCCTTCTTCATTGTTAGTACAACTACAGTTAATCATCAAGGTCAAGTATGAGCTGATAATGTCATTCATGAACTATTTAGGATACCCCATATGGATTTTCCTTTTCTGTTTGCTGCAATGTAATGCATCCAAATCATATACCTTTTTTCTTTTCTATTCAGTGACATACATACCCAGTTGTCCTTTTTCTGTATATTTTTTGTTTCCATGTTTGCTGACCATCAAGCCTTCCCCTCTCAGACCTGAGCCCATTTGTTTCCCCATACTGGATTATTAACAGCATAAACCAACTTCCATGCAGCCATGGAGATGACTTGTGCCCTAACTGACATCCCAGCAAAGAGAGCATTTCTGTTAAAATCCTAACCCTGTTCCTGGTAGCTAATGTGGGGACCCCATCACTGCAAGCCAGCCATTGCCCAGCATGTGCTTGTGCATACTTCCACCTACTTGTTAATGATGGCTAGCCTACTGCCATTGGCTTGGGATCGTTAAACCTATGTCCTCAATGCTGGCCTTTTCAATAACCATAAAAGCTTCTGTTTGTATATTGGTGATTGGCTATACAAAATCACCAGTCCCTATGGGTTTTCTATGCCTTGAAATAATATTTGTTAGGCAGACACTTCAGCTTGGTGATATCATGCCCCTTTGTAATGGTTAAGTGGGAAAACGTATGACAATACAAAGTTATGGCGGTGGGACTGTTACTTAAACCCTTTCAGTACCCAGTGACCCACAGACCCAGCTGAGCCAACAGAAATTCTGATGGGTTGTCCAGGGGCTACAAGTCATTATTATAATTCTAAACCTCCTGGTTTTGTACTGTGATGAAATTAGTTGGCATTAAGTTGGTAATGGGGAGTGTGTGTGTGTGTGTGTGTGTGTGTGTGTGTGTGTGTGTGTGTGTGTGTGTGTGTGTGTGTGTGTGTGTGTGTGTGTGTGTGTGTGTCTTTAAATGTATACTGCAGTATCAACTGTGTGAACATTCTCACAGCATTTATCTAGGTAACAAGGGTTTGATAATCAAAGTGATATATAAGGAGGATGCCTGAAAGCAGTAGGCATAAAATGAATTTCTCACCTAGAGGATCATCTAAAGGAAAACATGGAAGCATGGCTGGAGGTAGTCCAGTTGAGGCTAATCCACGGAGTATATAACCTGTGGAAATACTTGCTTACACAGTTGGAAGCTGGACTTGAGAGAGACTTGCAGCCTTGGACTTTCCTTTTCATGATGATGGGAAACTGTAAGTTCTCCCCTGGTATGATACCACTGCTTCTGATGGGCAGAGGCAACCATTAAATCATGCTATAATTAACACCCCTTAAAATAACCTCTAAGGCACAATGACTTGTGGATACATTTGAGTTACATGGCTAAGCTTATATAGGCCCCAGTGGTCATTATCCAGGCAAACACCTATGAACATATTCCTTCTGTCCTGGAAGGTTGCATGTACTGAACATTGTTATGAGAAATAATTATGCTAGTGTTTGCTTTATTTGAATCTGCAAAGCTAAGTAGGCTATTTTTGAGCACTGAATAAACCTTTGTTTTATATAGTCTTTCCTCCAGTGTAATTTTTTGAGCTTACTACATGCACACACTCTCAAACACACACACACACACACACACACACACACACACACACACACACACACACACACACACACACACACACACACATACATACACACCTTCATTTTTGTCGAATGGCCACATGGTTGATGTCTGTTTGGTCAACAGCATTTGGTTGACTGAAAACAGATGGTCGCCATATGAGCAAGATAGACAATCCTTGGGAAGTGGAATATTCCCTTTCCCCAGGGACTGGGAAATCTCAGAGTTGGTGTATATAATTAGCAGGGGGTGTTACAGGTTCAGGGGGGGGGGGGTCTGCCCCCTGCAAAAACACTTGTTTTGGCTTTGACTGCTCTTGGTTTAATCCTCAGAGCATGTGTAGTACCTGCTGCCAGTCTGTATGTCAATGATTTAACACTAATGTTTTGGATATCAATCTTTTGTCTGTTCAACAAAAAAGAAAACATCCATATAAATAGATATAGATATATGCATTAATATATGTATATTTGTGTGTGTGTGTGTGTGTGTGTGTGTGTGTGTGTGTGTGTGTGTGTGTGTGTGTGTGTGTGTGTGTGTGTGTGTGTATCTATTATCTGAGTGTGTGTGTGTGTGTGTGTGTGTGTGTGTGTGTATGTGTGTGTGTGTATATATATGTGTGTGTGTGTGTGTGTGTGTGTGTGTGTGTGTGTGTGTGTGTGTGTGTGTGTGTGTGTGTATATGTATGTATGGGTCTACTTCAAAACATCGAAAGCCCACAATATCAAAGACCACATCATAGAGACAAAAGGATCCAAACCTCACTTCAGCCAACGACCGGATTGTGGAATCCATTCCCAGGGTAAATAACCACTCACACCACGACTAACGAAAATGAAACTATACCATCCACAAATCACCCAGGTGGGGGGCTGCGTCCCACAACCCCCTAACTAAATATAACAACTCTGAGATTACACTAAAGTTGGGAAAAGGGCAAAGTCCACCTTGTTGGCCAACAGAAAAATTATCGTGGGAATGGATTTGACCATCCGGTCTTTCACTGAAGTGAGGTTTTGATGCTTTCTTCTCAACAATTTGGTCTTTGTTATTGTGGGCTTTTGTTTTTTTTAGGTAGACCCATGGGTCTACTTTGTTTCACTTAAAACACACCACTGAAACTCATTTCATTGAAAACTAATTTCACTGAAAATCAGTTGCCTGAGCACAATTCACTGAAAGCTCACTTCACTGAAAACTCATTTGACTGAAACTCATTTCACTGAAATGTGTATGACCTGTTCCCTGCTGTAGTGTGATCCTAGAGTTAGTATGCATAGTAAGGGTGTGTGGGGAGGCACAGCCCTCCACCTATTTTAATCGTTGGAAACCATAGACATGGATACTTACAAGTTGAATGAATAACTCTTTCCAGAAGATAATATATACTCAAACTACGTTGGGGGCTACACCCCCCCACCACCCCAATGTGGGGGGCTGTGCCACCACACCCCTCCCCTTACTATATATAGTAACTCCAGGATCGCACTACAGTGGGGAACAGGGCATATACTTTTCAACTAAATGAGTTTCAGTCAAATGAGTTTAGAGTTACGTGAGCTTTCAGTGACTTGTGCTCAGGCAACTGATTTTCAGTGAAATGAGTTTTCAATGAAATGAGTTTCAGTTTTTCAATGAAATGAAGTAGACCAAGATCCATATATGTGTGTGTGTGTATTTATATACATAACGTGTGAGCATATGTGTGTGTGTGTATATGTACACAAACACATACACTTAGATGCACAATGCATATGTTTCTGTTATATTTTACTTTATTTTATGTTATTTTATTTTATTTAATCATCTGTGGTGGAACGTATATATGAGGACTTATTTCAGTTTTAGTTAGGGACAAAAAAGTACAGGTTTATGCAAACCAAAAGATGCATAATATGAACAAATCCAGTAAAATACTTTAATATAGAGAGTTGTTGTTTGTCTTTTGGCTTTTCCCGGTTAGGGGCTGCCACAGCGGAACTCCGGTCCGCTAATGATTGGCAGCAGATTTTCACGAATGCCGAGGTGCCAGCTCGATGTCCAACCTTCAACGAAGACACACCCATTTTTGCATGTCTTTCAAATGCCCATCCAACCGCGGAGAGGACATGCAGACTCCACACAGAAGGCCCTCCCCACACTTCAGCCAAGAATCGAACCGGGGAACCTCATGCTATGAGGCAACAATGCTACTGCTCTACCACTGTGGATACAACACAAAATAAAATAACACCTGAATCATTTCTTTGGTAATGTTGGCTAGTATATCTATATATCTACATGTACACATATACATATGCACGTGTGTAAGGTATGTATGAAATAACTCAGACTGGTTACTACACTGAATCACAAAGCTGGGAGCTGTTTCAGCCTCTGCCCCACTTGCATATGGTGATAGCTTTAGTAAGCTTTTAGCAAGTCACTTGATTCTCTTGTATTCCCAAATCACCCTTGAAAGAGAGCTGCAAGCCTTGGTGGGCGTACATGGTTAACCTATTTAAAGCAAAAATTCTTGTGAAGAGAAAGAATGCAAAATTAATGATATAATAAGAGCACAGAAAATATATTTTTCTGCAAACAAAAACACAGCTGTGTAGTAATGAAAGGCACAGTGAAGACTGAGGGGTGAAGTGCAAAGGTCAGTAAAGCAAATAATTATTTTGCATGGATAATTTGTAAACATTTATTTATATCTGATACTCTGATTTAGACATAAAGCTTCCCCTTTTCCAGTTCAGTCTAATAAAGGGAAGTGTGTTATCAGATTTAAACTGCAGTAATATTTAAAAGGCTGCAGTTAACAGAGCAGTGAATATTCAGAATGTGTAGTACTCAACCAAGTAGAGAGACTACTATATACAGATATAGAAACAAGCATTATAATGAGCATTATGAAGATTTCCAGAGGATGACTTGTATCTAGATGCAGCTGGAAAATGAAGAACACATAGAAGAGATGTAAAGTAATTTAATGATGACACAGAAAGGTGTAGCCTGCTGGTTAAGTATGATATACAATTTATTCAGTGACTCTTGAAAGATGCACCCCTAACAAGCTTGCCTGGACTTATCTGCCATTAGCAGTGAAAGTATCTCTATATCGTGAGATACGTTTTCACAGAACATTTACAGCCACTAAAGTGATCCCTTCTCACAATGCCTGTGACTTCATATCTCTGGAAAACCTTAATCAAATAACAGCAGACATTGTCTTGGGTAGAAAAAGGAGAGAGTCATACCTCTAGTGCAACAAAGGTTTTGTGTTTTGATGGTCACACTGGTAATGCATGGAGATATTTTTTTTCTAATTCAAGTGCTGAAAAGGACTGAAGGCTTTTCAGTTCAGTTTTTGTATAGTGAAAAAGTAGCTATTCTGTCCATGTATTCACTTCACCTGTCAGTTTCTGCAGCACTGTGGCAAATAATCAGAGCCCAATGCTGTCCTGATGTATGTATTTGTGCATTTGTTGACCAGGTAAGTGAAATTATACAACACTTTTACTCACAATCTAGGTTATGTGATTATCTAGTATAGTATGTACAGGTTACTGAAATGTCCACGAGTGTCACTTTCTCATTTGTGACAATAGTGCTACATAAGCTAAACGGTAGGTCATATACAGCATAAGTGCCTGCCTCCATGCTAGTGGGATGGATATTAAAGGATGACAAGATTTTCCCCCCACAGGACTAGCTAATGGCTACATTTGGCTAGAATTTACTTGGATTGGAAGGAAGGGAAGGGAGCAAGCGGGTGGTAGCGTTTGACCCCCCTATAACCTTCTACTTCTCTCTTCCTTCCCTTCAGTAAACAAACTTACTACTTTATCTTATCCTCTTGGTGCATCACTGTACAAACATAACTAGTAAAATATTTCAGCTATGTAACTACTGCACTATTATGTATATAATATGTAATTATGAATGTATGCCTCTGATGAATGTATTTCTATGTATTTCACTTGCCAAAGTTTAATGTATGACACTGGAATGCAATAATGTGTGGTACTGATGAATGTAATGTGTGGCACTGTAATGCAGTAATCTGTGGTACTGATGAATGTATTTCTATATGTATTCAATATGTAAAATTTCTATTTTCTGTTGGAGCTTTTCTCCTCGGGCCTCTGCTGAAAGTGGGCATTTGTAGCCCAGTCGGACAAACCCGGTCAACAAATATAAAACAAATAAATAATAAATAAAAGAAATAATATCCCAGTTGATGTTTTAATAGGGAATTATTTTGATAATGCAGTACCATAACCAGGACTGGAGGTACAAACAGGAGAAAAGGCCTATCCAGTGCTTACTCTACCTACCCAGGCTGGTGATTTGGTTATTTTTTGGTGGTTAGCTAGTGGCAGTAAGTATGAATCTGAGCCATGGATCCCTTTGGACTTTCCTTGGAAGAGTCTACTGTAAGGGGAGAGTTAGGTGAACATGGCAAACCTGAATTCAAAGCACCACTGTCAGAAGATACCAGACATCCTTTGGAAGGGGAAGTGGGATGGATTGCAAAGAAAGAGATGACACAGGCTCATCTTTCAGATCGTACTTTACAGACCTTAAGGAGGTAACCAAGAAGACTTTTGCTCATTAAGGGCAGGGGACGGAGTCCATATATTGGGACAAAGTGTTATTGTACAGAAAATTAACTCCTGAAGGAATGTAGAAGGAGAAGTGATACAGCAACTGGTAGCAACAAGGGCCTGCGGATGGGCATTTGTTGCCATAAGCATACAACAGTTCCTTTTCAGGCCATATGGATGGGCATAAATCATACAAAAAAGGCTTACACAGAATTTCTATCTCTCAGGTACCGCAAAAGATGTGAAGGCATACTGAAAGACAAGTGAGCAGTACCAAAGGGTTGGCAATGCTTGAGAAAAATCTAAAGCTGCCTTGATGCCTTTTCCTGCTATTGAGGACCTGTTTCAGAAACCACCCATGGGCATAGTGGAGCTATTTAGTTTCCAAGCTCCACTTGTAAGAGGTATATCCTGGTGGTGGTCAACTAGAGACCTTGAGGTGGCATGGTGGCTCTGTCCTATATTGAGGCAGATAGGCTGGACAATGATTTGTCAGAAATTTCCAGAAGGGTAGGTTTCCAAAGCAAAATATTGACAGCCAGGGGTGCCAGTTTCTTGTCACAACTGTTGGCCTGTTTGTGGATGCATACAATGTAATGCTACAACATAACAGATAAACAAGCTCAGCACATGTAGAGTCATTGAGTAGCTCACTTCCATTCGATTTCTGGTTCAAGTACCACATCTCTTACCCAACCATCTAACAAACTTTTAAAACATACCAAGCTAGTTGTAATAGATAAAGTAAGTGTATTCAACAGGCTCCTTGCTCTAAAAACTGCTCTGTTTAACTGTAGTAGGATATCTTGGTAGATAGAACTTTAATGTGTTATTACATGCATCAATATTATGTTTGTTAAGTGACTCCCTAAGACAAGAAGCCACTGGTGTATATTAAGGGTATTCCATGGAACGCCTTTTCATCGACCCTTAAAATGTGAACTCTCATAACAGTGAATGGCCACATCAGCAATTTCTTTCCCTGGGAAAGAAATCGCTTGGCCATCCTTGTTAGTTTGCCTTTTTCCCCACTGTACTGCAATCTTGGAGTTGTTATATGAAGTTGAGGGGGTTTGGGAGGTACAGCCCTCCACACATATTAATGTATATATATATATATATATATATATATATATATATATATATATATATGTGTGTGTGTATATATATATATATATATATATATATATATATATATATATATATATATATATGTGTGTGTGTGTAGTGATGTGTTCTTCTTTTTAGGGTAAGCAATTTCTTTCCCAGGGAAAGAAATCGCTGATGTGGCCATTCACTGTTCTGAGAGTTCACGTTTTAGGGTCATTGAAAAGGCGTTTGATGGAATGCCTCTTCGAGGATATAATATAGACCCAAAGCCACTGCCTCACTATTGTGACATTAATGCAATAACACTGTCACCCTTTCAGAGCTTATACCTAATAGAGTAAAAATTGATAGCCCTTAGCTTCTTCATGTAACTTGTATGTCTCGGGCCAGCTACATGCCTTGTGAATCAATTGAATTTTATTATAGAGACATACAGAACCACAATTTTCAATTATTGGCCTAATCAAAGATCTATATAAAAGTAGCACTACATCAAATTTCCTACTAGCCACTATATGAAACAAGAGCATTTGCAGACCAGTTTAAGCAAGTGTAGGAGAGAACCCTGCTTCATCTTCTCTTTGCATACAGAAGAGCGTCAAAGGAACCCTTTTAGGTTGATGCATGCTGAGAAGGTGAAGGGCCCTGATCCAATTCATGTTGAGTGGGAAAGTGAATGTTATTCCCATAAGGAATCTGTTTTGGAATGTCCTAGACAGCAGGACCAGGCTTAGGAAACTCCTGGGGGTGGCACAGGAGCACATAAAACAAACAGAGCAACTGCACATGGTCTGATATAAGTAGATGGCCAGAGCCAGAATATTCTGTTGAGCAGAATATGATGTCTATTATTCCCCTTAGACACAACAAACTGCAGGTAGTGTGTGAAGGACCTTTTAATATTATGAAAAAGGTATGTGATGCTAACTATATGATAGAGTTGCCAGGCAGGAGAAACTCTACTAAATTAACATTATGAAACCCAAGTGTGATACAGAGATATTGGTACCTAGTGTCTGCAGTAGGTTACAGGAGAAGTTAGAGGAAGGTTTTGTAGTATACCTTCTCAGTGAAACTCTTTCTGATACCTCAGTAGATGAGATAGCCTTTTCACAGCAGCTATCTCCTACTCAAGTTTAGAAGATCCAAGCAGTATTACCGGAGTTTAGGACCTGTTTACACATAAGGCAGGGAGTAGCTGTGTAATAAAGCATAATGCAACATACAATCATAGCTGCCTATCAAACAGTGCTTGAGTGTGTTAAGCAAATGCCATAAGAAGAACTGCAGGAGATGGCAGATCTGGGATTAATCCAGGATTCCTACATTCTGTGTGCCTCAAGTGTGTCGTTGGTAAGATGGTAGTACTGGCTTCTTTGTAGACTATAGGAAATTAAATAGTCACATAGAATCACATGCTTACCCCGTGCACAAGAGATATAAGGCCTTAGAGCAGTTGTGTTATGCTACACATCTAACTACTATTGACCTGAAAAGGAATCAGTGGGAAGGTACATTTGACACCTGCAGTGTGGGAAAGGTCAACTTTTATGACCTTTTTTGAGGAATATATCTTCACCAAAATGCCCTTTGGGATGAAATATGCCCTTGCAACTCTTCAATAGTTGATACGCCACTTCCTAACAGAACTAGAGACTGTGCATTTGCTTACTTGATTGCTACTGAATTCTACACCTGGTCCTGTCAAGAACATGTTCAACTTGTTAGGGAAATTTTGGGAAGACTAA
The DNA here is from genome assembly GCF_019279795.1 of Protopterus annectens. Taxonomy (NCBI): domain Eukaryota; kingdom Metazoa; phylum Chordata; order Ceratodontiformes; family Protopteridae; genus Protopterus; species Protopterus annectens. Next base: position 1,369,578,297 of record NC_056725.1, read on the forward strand.
GAAGGGATCAGTTAACTTTTAAGGACAACAAGTATCAGGTAGGAATGGCGGAAGTATCTTATCTGGGTCATTGAGTGGGTGGTGGTGATTAGTTAGGCAGGACCAAATCTATTAGGCAGGATATAAACCTGTACAGCTTTTTAAGATGAGAAATTGGGTGTCATGTAAAAGTGTACACTCTCATTTCATGCATCATTTTGTGTGGGTGTTTCAAGACAATTTGCTTGAGGTCCTTATAAAATGACAAGATTATTTATTTATCAATTAGCATTTGTTTGCCAAAATTATCTATTCAGGCATAACTAGCCCCTTTTCAGTGGAGGACCAGAGAAAAAATCCAAGTATTATACATGTACTAAAGGCACAAAAAGCATTTAAGAAAAAAATACCATGATTTCTAGCAATTAAGCAGAATGAATGCAAATAGAATGCATATTAAAACATAAACAGTGTTTTAGAAAAGACAACAATACATATCAATAGATGATTGTTTTTTGTAAGTCATGGCTAAAATCTAATGCATATGTACAATGGTTCAAAACAAGGAAAGTGGAAGGAAAAGAAAGGAGAACGTCTTTTTGTAAGAGAATACTTTTAAAAAGTGAGTTATGAGATAAAAATAAGGGGAAAGGGTATTTAAGAAACATACGGCTGAAGTGGTACTATGAAAAAGTGTGCAGGAGGAACAAGAAAAGAGACGTTGGAAATAACACCCAGAAAACAGGTAGACATGTCAGCATAGAAAGTGGTTGAATCATGCAGTGCATGTGGTAGAGGTAGAAATAGATGATTAGTTGTTACACTGAGTGAGAGGCAGGTTGGGTAAAGTTGAATAAGAAGATGTTAGGTTATTGTCGTGAAGAAGGCTGAAAGCTGCCAGTATATGGTTTGTGGCTGAGTATAGGGAGACACAGATGAGATGTGATATGAAAGAGGATGAAAGAAGAGTGAACAGAAAAAAGAAGGTAGTGAGCCAGGAGATACTGAACAGAAATAAGAGGGTATAATAACGATAAATGGGGTGTGAGGAGAGGAGGAAGGAAGTGGTATGGAAAGGGAAGAGCAAAGTAAGTGGTTTAGGGAGAGCATAGATGTTCAGCTGGTTCTGTGATCGCTGTATGGAAAAGAGAAGATGTCTGAGAATAAATATGCCACTGGTTTCTCAGCCTGTAACAGATATGTGAGCTGCACATAATTATTGTAAAAGCTACAACAGGTAAACTAAAACTATATGATTTAATCTGCAACAGGTATTTTTTCTGTGGCATTAAAATATGCAGAAACATATGACTTATTTCTTTGCCATTTATATCTGCAATGTGTGTTTTCTTGTGGTATGAAAAGATGTGCAGGTTGTGAACTTTTTCTATGAACTGAATAAAAACTCTTGTGTTTTTTGTAACTGAAGTTGTAACTCCCTTCTGCTAGAAAATACAGCAGTTATAGATGGGATGTGAAACATAAAGCAAAGCTTTGAACTAGGGATTGTAATTGTACTGCATTTTGGTTACAAGATCTGTGACTATTCCTAGGCCAGAAAGATAAAAGGACATAAAAGTAGAAATTAGACATTTCTGTTAAGGAGATAGTTAACCAAGAGCAGCTGAAGAGCATGCTCATTAGATTGGTCAGGGGTATCTGTGTTCTCTGCACGGACAAATATAAATGAGAAGAAAAAGGTAAAAAAGAAGGAAAGAAGAAATACGATGGGAGAATAACTACCCTGTAGTTTGTGACCTGTGTCTCAGCAGTTATGGTTGTTCCTGATACATTGCACAAACTCATCTTCTTTAGTTAGGGCCCGGTAATTTTCTCAGTTAACAATATGGAGAAAAAGACTACTATAGATAAATGATTTTCTTTCTTGTAATTATTTACCCAAAATGATTATTTTATGTCTCCCTGTGAAGTGTTTTATTTCTCTGTATACTTAACTGTTAACTAGACCACTTAACTCATTCTTTCTTAAGCAAAGTAAATGCATTTGGATTTATTCACTTTTAAAAACTTTGTGGCTGGTAAACTAGTTACCTTTTTATTAATTTATTGCTAAATGATGACATACTGCTACCATCCACCTCTACTTGGCCAGACTGCTCACCAACACACTACTATTTGCATTAACAACTGTTTGACTTATTAAAAAGAGTCAAACAGTAACTGGGGACTTCCATCCAGGTGACTGGGATGTTGGCAGTTTACAACCATGAGCTAGGACAGGGGGTTGTAGTACTGGAGAATATTACTAGCCTTCCCTTGAAAATTAGTGTGTGTGTGTGTGTGTGTGTGTGTGTGTGTGTGTGTGTGTGTGTGTGTGTGTGTGTGAATGTGCTAGAGTTTAAAACTTTATTCAAAGCATAGCAAGTAATGCATTGTTGTCATGATTTGCTACTGAGTCCATGGCACGATTACCTCAAAACTTTAAGTTATTTAAAGCATCTGCTCATTCAGTAGTGGGTATTTTAGAGAAATTAGCCTTAAGCTTCTTAAGCTTGTGTTAAAATGTTATCACGAGTTACAAATGGATCTCTATACTTCTGCACTGAAAACGAATTGTAAAAAATTGAATTGTTTTGCATGTTTTTATATTATAAACCTTTGCGGGGAGGGGGAGACAGGATCTTTTCTGAAGTCACTGTTCCTAACATGTTTATATATGTATAGAGATCTTACTACCTACATTTTTCATAATTTTAGCTCCCTTTCCCTTCTTTCATTGGCAAGCAACTTATTTATACTCTTTGTTACTGTTCTATCTGCTAAATGCAATGTCAAAAGGACTTCTGAATCAAGCATATAACTTATTTTTATTACATTTCTGAATTACTTACATAGTAACAGCTTCCCATATTTACTTTACACATTTTGGTAACTGTTTTAGTGTTAATTAGACTTCCCCACAGTTCACAAACTCATTGTGTCCTTAGTTACTAAGTTGTCTTAATTAGATGCCATATTTTATATCTCGTTTCACTGAAGAGAGATTTGAAATATTTCAATGTTGTTTATCTTGGAATACATAGGGCTGTCTCAAAAACAGAGACCCTAACATTTTTAAATATACTGCTCAATAACAGAGGCCCTAACATTTTTAAATATACTGCTCAATATCTGAGTTGTTTGGCTTCTGCTACATACCTACAATAAACTGCATTACTAGCTGAGTTAAGTACAAACTTGCAGAGTTAAAGATTGTACTGCATTTCATTTTTCTGTCTATTTAATTGTTTCATTGAATATTGTGTCTGCGTCTCTCTGTAGTTATTTATTTTTCTATTTAATTGTTTCATAGAATACTGTGGTCTCTCTCTGTCTCTGCAGTTAGTTTCCCACCCCCCGTTCCTGTTCTTGTTTTGGTATTAATCTTGGTGGCTTTGGAATTGCCCGCCCCTCCTGTAAATTTATGTTTGAACACTCCTCCTGGGTCTATCTCATTTGCTCACTCAACCGAGTACAGTGAGATCATATTTTGACTTCAGACACTCCTACCAGTCCAATCTGTTTAGCTCTATCTCAGCTCTTTTCCAGTCTAGTGTCACTAATTCACTCTACCTAATACAGAGAGAACATTTGTGAAGGGCAAGCCACTTAAGTTCTTAATTTTGAATTATCTTCTGTTTCTCCTTTCTCCCTTTCCACTTTCCAAAAAAAAAAAAATTTTCCTAAGCTTGCTTCCTGCCTTTTCTGTAACTAGTCTAGTCCAGATACAGGTTTGCTGTAACCAGGACTGTTTGTAAGCTTCTGAGCCCCCAAAACCTTTCTTTGCTGGCGGGAAACCTTCTAGCTTATCAGTGAGAGTGGTACGCAGTAGGTAGCCTATCTAAGCAATTATATAAGTCAGCACTAAAAATGTAAAAGCACTACACCCTCACAAACTCCCCTTGAGTACCTTGTTCCCCATTGGCCCTTTTTTTCAATTATAAAGGAATTCCCAATACTCACGGTGAGCTGCCTGTCGGGCGCTAGGATCCGCCACATAACACAAGCACTCAGGTCACTCCAAGGCAAGTACAAATATGACTCAGTCATTGTCCATGCTGGTGTGAATGACCTGAGACGTACCTCCCTGGACTACATGAAAAGAGACATAGAGGAGCTCTCTGAGCATGTAGCCCAGGCCGGTATGACCCTGACCTTGAGTAGCATCTTACCCTCACCAAGAATGATGCCACAATATGAAGACAAGATGATCAATTTCAACAATTGGCTTAAGTATTGGTGTCATTCAAAGGGGATCCAATGCCTGTCTGCCTGGGATGACATGTTTGACAAGCCACGATGCTTCGCTAGGGACGGCTTGCACCTGTCACTCCTGGGCTTTCGGATATTGGCAAAGGCTCTTGCTACCCCCATAGTGCCTTTTTTAGGCAAGGCTCAAAAGACAAACCCACCTCCATAGGTATCACAAGGGATAACAAACTAAGAGTAATGCTACTCAATGCCAGGAGTTTAAACCTCAAGATGCATGCACTTGAAACTCTCCTTAGCATGGAGAACATCGATATCTGTGCAGTAACAGAAACCTGGTTCAAGTCTCCCGAGAGCACCCCAGCACTACCAGGTTATAGCTCATACCATGCTTTTCGGCCCCAAAACTTTGACCGAACCACAAAAGGAGGGGGAGTATCAATATTCATCAAAGATACCCACACCTCCAGGTTGGTGGCACAGCACGAAAGATCAGAGACTATCCATGTGCAACTAACAGTGGGTAAAACTGCCTTCCAGTTTATAGCCTGCTACAGACCACCATCCCAAACCCAGGAACCCCACTCAGCCTTCCTGAGAACACTGGAAAATATGAAGGTCTCTCCAAACACCATTATATTGGGTGACTTCAACTACCCAAACGTAGGACTGGGAGCATTACTCTAGCTCCAACACCCTAGCCCAAAGGTTCCTAGAATTTATAAACTCAAATGCTATGGAACAACTTGTTACCCCTCCCACAAGAGGGGAAAACATACTGGACCTGATCATCACCAACATGGGGACTGTATGCTCAAGACCAGAAGTGTATCCCTCACTGGTAAGATCAGACCATAAACTAATCTCACTGGATATTCACATCCCGACCCCCTGTCCAGAAAACCACAGTGAAAAACTTCTCTAAAGCAAATTTCACACTCCTCAAAACCGAGGTGGAATCCTTCAAAACCCCCGGGCCTGTGGAAAATACACCCCAGACCACAGAATCCTTTATAAACGCATTCTATGAGCACCTTCAGGAATGCAGGGATCATGCAATCCCAAATAAAACCAAGACCCAATCCTCCAAAGGCAGACGTCCTGTCTGGTGGACCCCAGCCATAAACAAACTATACAATAGAAGGAGGAAGCTACTACATGATAGAGCAAAATCCCAAAAAGGGAAGGCATCTCTGATCAGTATTAGCAAAAAACTACGGGCACTCATAAAATCGTCTAAGTCCAGCTTCGAGAGAAAAATTGCACAAGACACTAAGGATAATCACAAGGCTTTCTTTAGTTATGTTAGGAACCTGGGTGGGAATTCCCAGATATGCTCAGAATTAGTCCAAAATGACAAAAAATACACCGAACCCACAGACATTGCCAACATCCTAGCTGACAGGTTCAATGCAAACTTCTCCCCCCCTCCCCAACAAAAGGGCAAATATCTATCCCAGCAGAGTGCTGCCCCCTGACATCTCAGATGCTCAGGTAAGAGCCGCCCTCTCCAAAGCAAAAACACAGCATCAATGGGACCAGACGGTGTCCGGCTGCATCCTACATGAACTCCAAGAAGCGCTAAACCCAAACCTAAAACTACTGTTCAATCTCAGCCTTACTACAGGATATGTACCCAAAGTGTGGCGACAGCAACTGTGGTCCCTCTCCACAAAGGTGGTGCCTCAACGGATCCTGGAAACTATCGCCCCATAAGCCTGACTAGCTTGGTCTGCAAAGCTATGGAAATGATCATCATGGACCTCATAAATAAAGATATTGGGGACCTACAGACACTGGATCCTACCCAGTTCGGCTTTGTTAAGGGCAGATCCTGCCTCTTAAACCTGGTCAATTTCTTTGAAACAGTCACCAAGGCCATTGACGAGGGAAGGTGGTCCACACAGCCTACCTGGACTTCGCAAAGCCTTCGATACAATACCCCACTCGGGCATTATAGATAAGCTCACCAGCTTAAATATAAACCCCTATGTCACTAGATGGGTTGCAAACTGGCTCAAGGACAGAACCCACATGGTTAGAATTGCTGGAGCCATGTCAGACTCCAAACCAGTTACAAGTGGCGTCCCACAAGGCTCAGTCCTGGGACCTCTCTTGTTTGGTATATATTTCTCGGAGGTACAGGCCAACACGGAAGGACTGTGGCTGACCAAGTTTGCAGATGACTGCAAACTGGGCCCCATAATTGACTCTCCAGCCGACACAAGCATCCTCCAAAAGGGCCTCATAGAAACAGACAACTGGTGCCAGAGCCATGGCCTCAAGCTAAACGCCAAAAGTGTATAGTCATCCCTTTGGCAAAACAAAGTGCCCAGAAATTACCACATAGGTGGTAATCCATTAAGTACAGAAGAAGTAATTAGGGACCTGGGGACCCAAGTTGATAGCAATCTCTCATTTGACAACCACGTGGCCAAAGTGGTTAGAAAAACATTTTATATAGCTCACCTAATCATGAAGGGATTCACATCTAGATCAGGGGAGGTCATCGTGCCTCTTTACTCATCCCTCATCAGGCCCATAATTGAGTACAATGCCCCTTTTTGGATGTACCTTACCAGACACCTGCAGCAACTGGAAAGACCCCAAAAGTACCTCACCAAGAGGATCAAAGGGCTCAAACAGATGCCATATGCTGCCTGGTTAAAGAAAATCCAGCTCTACTCAGTGGCATACCGCCTGCTCTGAGGCGATCTGTGCCTGATGTATAAAGCCATGTCCAACCCGGAATTAATGGACATGCTGCACCTCAGAAAATCCAAATCCCATCGAGCTACGTGCTCGAGAGACTTGAAAGTCAGCACTGAAATAAATAGGACATGCTGGAGCGGCAGATTCATAACCCAGAGGCTCCCTTCACTCTGGAATAAAATCCCAGTCCAGGTTAGACAGAGTCCCTCACTGACTCTCTTCAAGAGGAATCCTGATGAGTGGATGGGAGATCGTAAGTTTACCCCGGGTATCACTTCTGTGTCACTGTTAGACAGAGGCACAGTATACCAACCTCGAAAAAGGGCATAGCAAAATTAATTTAAAATGGGTGGCGAAAGCCAAACTCACTCTGGCTAGGCTTAAAAATGCCCGTGGGCAGATAGCCTAGTATGAACCTATGAACCTATGAAGAGTGGTTTCTGTCCCAGAAATTGTAGTTTATTGGCAGTTTGGGCAGTTTTTCCATCTCTTTCAACTTTCTGATTTAAAAGCCTGCGTTATCCCTTGTTTCCCACCTTTCCTGTAACTAGTCTAGTCCAGATACAGATTTGCAGTATCCAGGACTGTTTGTAAGCTTCTGAGCCCCCAAAGCCTTTCTGTGTTGGAGGGAAACCTTCTAGCTTATCAGTGGGAGTGGTAAGCACTAGGTAGCCTATCTACCACAAGAGTGGTGTCTGGCCCAGAAACTGTAGTTTATTGGCCATTTGACAGTTTTTAAATCTCTTTCAACTTACTGGTTTAAAAGCCTGCATTTGCACTTGTTTCCCATCTTTCCTGTAACTAGTCTAGTCCAGATGCAGATTTGCTGTATCCAGGATTGCTTGTAAGCTTCTGAGCCCCCAAAGCCATTCTGTGTTGAAGGGAAACCTTCTAGCTTATCAGTGGGAGTGGTAAGCACTAGGTAGCCTATCTATCACAAGAGTGGTTTCAGGCCCAGAAATTGTAGTTTATTGGCTGTTTGGGTAGTTTTTCCATCACTTTCAACTTTCTGGTTTAAAAGCCCACATTTCCACTTGTTTCCCATCTTTCCTGTAACTAGTCTAGTCCCGATACAGATTTGCTGTATCCAGGACTGTTTGTAAGCTTTTGAGGCCCCAAGCCTTTCTGTGTTGGAGGGAATCATTCTAGCTTATCAGTGGGAGTAATAAGCACTAGGTAGTCTATCTACCACAAGATCCAGGTACAGATTCTTAGTTTTAGCACTTGAATTTGCTTATTCGTGCTCAGCACTTGTTCAGAACTTGTTGTTAGCACTAAATAAGCTACAAATTACTACAGCACTCAACCTTCCTCTTTACCTAGAGGAGTTAGTTTTTGTACTTACTTTCCTCACTTGCTTAGAGAAAAATAGCTCTTATACTCACTTTCCTCACTTGTCTAGAGGAAGGTAGTTTTTTTTTATTCAGGCATGCCCAAGGGTCAGCTCCCAGTGTTCTCTCCTGTCTATCTGATGAATCTGGGCATCTTGGGGCAATGTAGCAATTGCCTCATGTACACAGACAACCCTCTCCTCCTACCACCCAATACCACCACCTGTGAGAGATGCATTTATCTAGTCAAACTGGAGGTAAAACTCTCTCCAACCAAGACTGAACTTAACAGTCAAGAGGAGAAGGTAAACACTTGCACCACACCACACTCATCACATAATCCCACTAAACCTACACCACCAAAACCCACACATAGAAACACAATGACATTCACAGAGGCTCTTAATAATAATCTGCTCAAACAACAGAGACCTCCAAATCAGAAACGCAAGCAACCTCCACCCCCCCCCCAAGACAACCCAAATGACACATAGCCTACAGGCTCAGTGTGCTACTCAACCACAGCCCATAAGGCAAAACAACGTACCCAACACACTAGTCATAGGTGACTCTATAGTCACACTGATGTCCCACTCACTAGGCTAAACAAGGAGAAGGTTACTGTCAGCTGCCTGTCAGGTGCCGGGATCCGCCACATAACCCATGCACTCAGGTCAGTCCACAACCAGTACAAATATGACTCTGTCATTGTCCATGTTGGTGTGAATGACCTGAGATGTACCTTCCTGGGCTACATGAAAAGAGACATGGAAGAGCTCTCTGATCTTGTAGCCCAGGCAGGTATGACCCTAGCCTTGAGTAGCATCCTGCCATTGCCCAGAATGATACCGCAGTACAAGGACAAAATTATTGATTTCAACAATTGGCTAAGCTTCTGGTGTCATTCTAAGGGGATCCAGTATCTGTCTGCCTGGGACAACATGGTCGACAGACCACGATGCTTTGCCAGAGATGGCCTGCACCTGTCACCCCTGGGATTCCGGATACTGGCTAAGGCTCTTGCTGCCCCTATAGTGCCTTTTTTAGGCAAGGTTCAAATGACAAATTCATCACTGTAACAGGAACAGGCAAGCAAAAACTGAGGGTAATGCTACTCAATGCTAGAAGTCTAAATCTCAAAATGCACTCCCTTGAGGCACTCTTTAAAATGGAGAATATTGGTATCTGTGCAGTGACTGAGACCTGGTTCAAGGCTCCAGAGAGCACCCCTGCATTACCAGACTATACCTCATCCCATACTTTTCGGCCACCTAACCTGGACTGGAACACCAAAGGTGGAGGTGTGTCCATATTCATTAAAGATATCCACACCTCCAGGCTAGTTGCCAAGCATAATGCATCCGAGGTTATCCAAGTGCAACAAATACTGGGCAAAGCTGCAATCCAAATTGTAGCTTGCTACATCCTCCACCATGCCCCAGGATTCCCACTCCTCTTTTCTTGAGATACTGGAAAATATTAGGGTTCAACCAAACACCCTAATAATGGGTGATTTCAACTACCCCACCATTAACTGGTAAAACTACTCATGTACCAACTCCTTTGCTCAACAGTTTCTGGAATTCATAAATTCCAATGCCCTGAATCAACTTATCCACACCCCCACCAGGGGCAACAATATCCTAGACCTAGTCATTACCAATATGCGTGACCGATGTTCCACACCTGAAGTCAGCTCCTCATTGGTCTGATCTGAACATAAGCTAATCACCCTTGATATCCACATCCTGCCCCCACACCCCATTAAGGAAATCATGGTAAAAATTTCCCAAAGCCAACTTCATGCTTCTTAAAACAGAAATGGCGAAAGTCATGACACCCATACAGATGGACAATACAGTTACGACTGCTGAATCCTACACAGATGCACACTATAAGCACTTACACGAGTGCATGGATCATGCTAAGACACTATCCTCCAATAAAAGGAAGCCAATCTGGTTGTCCCCTGCCATAAACAAACTCTACAACAGAAGGAAGGAACTGTTGCAAAAGAGAGTAAAATCCCATGAGTGGAGGAGTTCCCTGGTCAGCCTCAGTAAGAAGCTGAAATCCCTTATAAGATCATCCAAAGCTATCTACGAAAACAAAATCACCACTGATTCTAGGGACATCCACAAAGCATTCTATAGCTATGTCAAGAATCTTATTGGCAACACCCAGATCTGCTCTGAGTTACAGCACTATGGCATGAAAATTACAGAACCAACTGATATTGCCAACGTCCTGGCAGATAGGTTCATTGCTAACTTTACCCCCCTCTCACCCCCTAAAGGGCCCATAACTATACAGGAAGAATGCAGAGTCCCTGTAATCACTACACAGGTAAAAGCTACACTCTCTAAAGCCAAAAATACAGCATCCATGGGACTGGACAACATCCCAGGCTGCGGTTTACACGAACTTCAGAACTAACTGGCTCCCCACCTAAGCACCATGTTCAATTATAGTCTCAAATCAGACTTTGTGCCCACTAAATGGCACACAACAACAGTTATCCCACTCCACAAAGGGGGAGCCACCACTGATCCCGGGAACTATTGCCCTATTAGCCTGACAAGCCTTGTCAGTAAGGCCATGGAACGTGATACCATCATGGAACTCACAAACAAAGACATTGGTAACCTCCAAACTCTGGACCCCACCCAGTTTGGGTTTGTGAAAGGCAGATCATGCCTCCTGAACCTGATTGACTTCATTGAGGTAGTCACCAAAGCTGTAGACGAGGCTAAGGTGGTTCACACAACCTATCTTGACCTCACCAAGGGTTTCAACACCATCCTCCATTCTGGAATTACAGCTAAACTCACTAAATTAGGTATAAATCCCTGCATCACAAGATGGGTTGCCAATTGGCTTACTGATGGAACCCACACTGTAAAAGTTGCAGACCCCAAATCTGACTTTAAACCAGTGACAAGTGGAGTACCACAGTGTTCAGTCCTGGGACCTCTCCTATTTGGTATCTACTTCTCTGAAGTACAGGCTAACACAGAAGGCCTTTGGCTAATGAAGTTTGCAGATTACTTCAAACTAAGAGCCATAGCTGAGTCCCCAAATGATGTGGAAATCCTACAGAAGGGCCTGACTGAGACAGATGCCTGATGTCAGAGCCATGTTCTCAAGCTCAGTGCCAAAAAGTGCATTGTCATCCCTTTTGATAAAAATTCTGTACCCTTGAACTACCACATAGGCGGCAGTCTACTTAATGCCGAATGTGTGATAAGAGACCTGGGGACCCAGGTGGACAGTAGTCTCTCCTTTGATAATCACATCACCGCAGTAGTCAGAAAATCCTTCTACGTGGCACACCTCATCACAAAAGGGTTTTCATCTAGGAAAAAAGAGGTCATTGTTCCCCTCTACTCTACACTCATTCGACCTGTTGTAGAGTACAACGCCCCTTTTGGAATGTACCTCACAAGACATCTGCAGCAGCTGGAAAGGCCACAGAAGTATCTCACAAAGAGGATTACTGGCCTCAAACAGATGCCCTACACTGATCATCTCAAAAAACTCCAGCTTTACTCTGTAGCATATCGCCTACTCCGAGGTGATCTCTGCCTAACATATAAAGCCATGTCAAACCCAGAGCTGTTGGACATGCTACATCTAAAGAAATCCCAATCCCTAAGAGCTACTCACTCTGGGTACCTAAACCTTGTCACCACAATAAACAGGACATGCTGGAGGGATAGATTCCTATCCCAGAGACTTCCCATAATATAGACCAAGCTACTCATCTATGTCAAGCAAAGTTCCTCATTAGCACTCTTCAAGAAAAATCTTGATAAGTGGATGGGAAATAGGAAATACACCACAGGGATTACTTCTATGTCTCTGCTCGACAGGGACACAGGAAAATAACTTTCTTGGGTGGTGTAAGCCAGGGAACCTTGTTGGCTAGGCTTACTTACACCCTTGGGCTGATAGCCTAGTACATACCTATGAACCTATATATGTTTATTACCAGTACATAATAATCACAGTTTTATTTAGGCTCAGTATGATCTATATCCAGGGCAATTTGCTTGAGTGTAAATAAATGACATGTTCTGTCCTCCTAGTCATTTTTCTGTCATTTACAACATACAGATTTTGTGAATTAATATTTTTCAAGAATTGGATTTACATTCAGAAAGAAGGCTATTCTAAATTACTATAGGTATATTGCAACCAGCCAAATGCCAGTGCATTATCGTGATGAACAGAGTTAGCTGCACAAATCAATAAGTTCTGCCGGATTACCAGCCTAGATGAGGGGAATTTAAAAATTCCTAACTTGAATTACATACTGTGAAATTAACTAATATAATGGGACAATTTATTTTGCCATTAGCAGAATCTAACTTGTGCTCATATAAAATATAGTCTCTGTTGTTGCAGAAGACAAATACATCACATCCAGTCAGACTTTTGCCTAAAGAAACAAATCTAGACTAATCCTTTACATCTGAACTTCAATATCCTAAGTTAAACCCTACTACAGTACAATTTCATGCATGAATTTTCTACTCAGTTGGGAATAAATACCCAAATTCTCTTTCTTTTTTATGAACGATGGTGGTGTACACATCATTGTTTTACCTTGTGGGCATATATTTGTTGCCTTTCCTGCCAGTACATCAATTCTTTTAAAATGATCACCTAGAGTGATCCTGAGTTTATAAGCAAACGTCTAGTGTCAGCTAAACTAAAGTGTAACCCATCCTCCCTGTACAGCTTTTATTTTTTTCCCCAAAGAAATCCCAGTTATCCTTGCAGACAGTCATACTGACAGAGCAGGTCTGGATTCCACAAACCCTACACTGTAGCACACTGATTGGTATTCAGTAAGCGACTGTACATCATGGCATTCTAATTATAGCATAAGCAGCTGAACTGTATGCTAATCAACCAATCCAAGATGGTGGTGCTATTCAACAAGCTATAAAGCAATCATTATACATTTAGTGTAGCCTTTTGCCTTGTATTCCAAAACCTATTGGAATACAGCCATGAAAGCTACACTGGAGAGAAAAAATGTTAGGGGCTGCTGCTGCTCTTCTGCATGTATATGTGCAACTGACATACCTTTCAAACTCTTAGCTCAGGAAATCTGGACAAAACCTGACAAAATGGGGGGACAAAGGCCCAAAAATAGGGACACATTTTAAATATTGCTCTTATAAACATAATAGGATTTGTGTTAGCTTGCATTTTCTGAAGGATACAAAGTCTGAAACTCAAATACATGTTATTATTTAGTGACTTTAATCCTTAGATTATCCGAGATATTTATCAGAAAAACACAAATTTTATGAAGAACAGACCAAAAATATGAGGCAAAAATCTGGACAGTCTGCAAAAATTTTACAGTTGAGTGGTATGGCACAACAGGCTCAAGTCTATGCTGCTGCTGCTGATAGACCTCAGGCAAGGAGGAGAAGGTTATTTAGACCCCATTTTACTTTTCATGGACTGCATGAGGTAGAAATAGTAGATTGCTACATGGATAGATACATGGGTGGATAGAGGCACACTTCAGGAACTCTGTGACCTCTACCATCCTCATCTGAGACCAAGGGCAAACCGAGGGTAGCTAATGCCTGTGGTGACCAAGGTATGTGTAGCACTTACAATATTAGCTACAGGAACATTTCAGAGATCCACAGCGGCCATGCTGGGGGTGTCACAGGCATCAGCATCCAGGATCCTACACCAATTCCTGAATGCTATGCTACAGCATGCCAGTGACAATATACATTTTCCTATACCCTTGAGGACAGAGTTAGAACTATGCAGAAATTCTACCCTGTAGCACATTTTCCTAAAGTCTTGGGTGCCATAGACTGCATGCACATTGAGATCAAAGCACCACCTGGGGAATAGGGAAGGGTCTACACTAACAGAAAGGTGTTCTATTCCATTAACTGCCAGGTCATGTATAATGCTAAGGGACTCATCCTGAATGTGTGTGCTGGCAACCCTGGCAGCAACCAAGAGCCCCATATCTGGCATAGCTCACAGCTCCTCTAGAGGTTTTCCAAGGGTGATATCCCACAAGGCCATTTACTGGGGGATGCTGGGTATCCAATTGAGCCATGGCTGATGATGCCCATCAGAAATGCACCCACGCCCACGGAAGAATGCTGTAATGAGCACATGCTCAAACAAAATCATCACAGAGCATGTGCTTGGGCTGCTGAAGTCACAGTTTTGGTGTCTAGATACATCAAGGGGTGCTCTACAGTACGATCCCAGTACTTGTGCTGAAATTATCACAGTCTGTGCTATCCTGTACAATATCATCCTGTAAAAACATCTTTAGCAGGAATACGAAGGACTAGGAGCAAACATTCCACCACTACTGGCAGGGTCACCCCAGCCACACGCAGGTGAGGAGTCAGAGTGGGAACCCCCAGCTGATGTGGGTGTAGGTAGACATAGTTGTGCACAATTTGGCCTTAGTCTGGCCAAGGCGCACATGTTGACCACCTAAGGGGAACACCTTTCATTCTGTATACATACAGAAAAATTGATGTCAGGCAACACTCACAACCTATACTCAATCATGTAATGGCTGTGTACTGCTATCATCAGACAGAGTCAGCCCCAAATGACAACAGTTGTAATGGAAAGGCTATCAAGGTAAGTGCTGAACCTGTAAAAGAAAAAAAATGTATAAGAACATGAATAAACGGCAGATACCTGCATACTGTTACTTGAAAATGTCCCTAAGTAGAATGTGTGTGAGTTGTCCAGTAATGGCATCAATACGTGTCATGACTGACTTGCGAAATATATATTTCTGCAAAATAAAACATGCTGAAAATTGCAGCAGGTGGTAAAACTTTATTAAATATATAATGGTAAGCATTTTCATAGTAATACTACTTCTTCAGACAATATAAAAGAAAAATAAAACCTTGACTTTAATACAAAGATCAATTAAATTACAAGCCAACGAGGCACAAATACAACAATCACATGGCATCTTTTAAGAATGCAGAATATAAGGTCTCCTTTTCTTCAACTTGGGTTTTAAAGAGACCTTATCGTTCAGCCCCCCTTCCTTATTAGCTTGCAAATGTAAAATCCAAAACAACTCCCTGACCTCAGTGTCATTACACACATCCCCCATCCTACCATTATCTTTCATAACTTCTATAACTTTAAACTTAGAAATATGTTCCTGATTAGAATCTATTATATGCTTGTCTAGTGAATTATTATCATTTCTTTGTCTCAAATCTCTTATATGTTCTCTCATTCTCTCCATTAAACTATGGTTAGTCTTACCTATATAAAATTTATGGCATACTACACATTGTGCTAAATAAACTAAATTCTTTGTTCTACATGTAGCGAAGGCTCTAAACTCATATATTATATGAGTGGACGGATACATTAATTATTGGAGTCTACCAAATAAGAAAAATTAAATTTATTTCATGGGTATGTACCAACAGCTGGGGAAATGCAGTTATCTGTTATACAGTTATTATAACACAAAATCCTTTTTAATGATTTTTTTAGATCTAAACATAAAGTTAGGGGTCATCCCTATCATATTATTAATCTGTGGGTCCAATGGCAAAATATGCCAATTTTTTATAATCACTTCACATACCAACTTAATATTACTAGAATAAGACAAGTTAATAATAGGTGCTTTTACAGAGAACCTGTCATCCGTCCTGTTGGCAACTTGCTGTATGTCAGAAAAATAAGGGGCAGCTCTATTGCTACGTAAAGCTATCATTTCTCGTTCCCCTTGTTCCATGTCTTCATTCTTGTAACTTCTCACTAATAGCTCATCCTTCATAACATTAATTTAATCTAAAAACTTTTCATCTTGGTTAGTCGGGCGGGACATTCTCATAGCCTGCCCCTTAATGATGTTTCTGCATATATGTTGTGATGAAGACTACTTCTATGTAAAATGTGATTTCTATGGCACTTTTTTTTATATTGTGTAGTAACAATATCATTCAATTATTTTTTCTCTAACTTTACATCTAAATAGTCAATACTAATTTGAGTAGTATGACAAGTAAATCTTAGGAAATATTATGTAAATATCTAATGAACTGTTAAAGTTCTTCATTCCCCTTCCAAAGAATAAATACATCATCCACAAATCTTTGATAGAATAAGATATTACAAGCAAACATATTTCTATCAGAAAAAACAAACTGTTCCTCCCACTGTGCTAACACCATGTTTACATAACTGTTAGCACAGGGGATGCCCATTGCTGCACCAATTTTCTGTCGATAATAACGCTCAGCATATGGCGACATGCGCGAATGGGCGTTCCTTCATTGAAGGTTGTGCGTTAGGCCCGGCAAGCCAGCACGTATAAATCTACTGCCAATCATTAGTGGACCGGAGTTCCGCTGTGGCGACCCCTAACCGGGAAAAGCCAAAAGACACAAACAAACAATAACGCTCAGCAAAAATAAATACATTATTTTCTAAACTAGTCTCAATAAATAAACAAATTAAATCTGTAAGTTGTGGACCATAAAAACTATGTCTTAATAAAAAGGTTTTAACAGATTCCAAACCTACGTCATTCAGTATAACTGAGAATAATGAACATATAGCTAACATGAGAAATAAATAATCCTTATTCCATCTCAAATGCACATACTGTGAATATAATTATACTAAAAATTGTTTTGAGTCATTTAAAACCACTTCATAATCATTCAACACCACCCTCAAATGCTGTTCCACAAACATAGATGTCATCTCTGTTAACTAAGGTGCAAGGTTTGATTCTCACTTGGGGTAACTGTCTAGGCTTAAAATGGCCCACAAGGGCAGTTAGCTTAGTACTAAACTATGAACCTATGAACCTATGGAGGATTTTTAATATCCTTGTGAGTTTTAGGAAGTGCTTAAAATGTAGGGATAACAGGAGATTTCACATAACAAAAGTAATAAATTTCACTAGAAATAATCTTACTCTGTAAACAATCATAAAGTAATGCATGTACATTTCCTATTAGTGCTTCTGTATCACTCAACATAACAATTTCATATGTACTTTCATCTCCCAATTGTTCTAGGATAGCTGTCCTATAAATATCAGTGTCGATTATTACTTTACTGCCTCCTTTATCAGCAGGCTGTATTGATATATCAGTATCTGACTGCAGCCTATTCAAGGCTAAGGACTCTGCTTTGGTTAAATTCTAAAAGTTTTTAAGTGTCATATCTGAAGAATCATTCAAAATACAATTTAAATCTTGTTCGCATACATTTTAAATCTCGTTCGCATACATTACAAAAAACTTCTAAAGTAGCATTCAAGCTAGGCTTAAAAGTATTTGGTCTCTTAAAAGTACTTACATTGTTATCATTAAGAAACAGCAACTTCAGCATTACGTTTCGTGCAAATATTCTAATATCACCTGATACATCCCCTAGAACAGATACACTTGCAGGAATAAAAGCTAGTCCTTTCTACAGTAATTTTATTTCATCTTGGTCTAAAATCTTATAAGAGAGAGTATAGATCAGTCCGTTGGCTCTTTCCTCCATATTTTTTTCAGTGATGGCGTTTGTTGCCATTTCATGTTGAGCCAATCTCTGCTGCATCCTCGGCTGCTGGACCGACCTCTCTTTGCCTTCCCCTTGTCTCGTATTGGCAGCTGTAATTTTGAAAAAACCTTGGTCTGGCTTACAGGAGCAATACCAGACTTCAGACGAACATCTATTAAGCTGTTCATTACTGCAGAGATCATAGAGAGTGTAGTATCACTCATCACAGACGCAGTTGTAGCATTCACTGTTGTCTGAATAGGCTCTCTTTCATCTGAAGTCCTGCTTGTCAAATTGCATAATTCTTTACTTAGTTCTTTATTCATACATTTCGGCCCAGAAAACACCTGACCAGCATTAAAATCCAAAAAATCTCTCTGTAGTTTCACATTTTTTGCTGTTTCAAGTGAGTCTCATAAGCAGAGATGTTGGTAACAACTTCCTCTAAATAAGTCTTAACTAACAGTGCTGAAAACTTATCAAGGAGAGAACATTGTAATTTTTGAATTGTATCAGTTAAAGAATCCTCTAGCAGCTTAAAATAATCACGTAATAATGGCATATATGAGAAACTAGTGCCCAAATTTATCCTTTGCCAGTTTTTTAATAATTCAGGATGAGAGGTACCATAAGTAGGTATAACAAAAACACGTAAGCCTCTCAGTACCACTTTGTAATGCAGACACACCTCCATATGCAATCTCGGCCATTGATAGAGCTTCATTTTAAATAAATTATTTTCTATTTCATTGGTATACCTCCTCAGCTACTCTAAGTCCTCACCTGTATCGTCGTTTTCTGTCTGTCTCTCTCTCTCTCCAATGGATTCAAAAGAATTAAAGGATTACCTCCAGTATAAAGGACTTTATTCAAAAATTCCACTTTCCTCTGGGATCTACATGCCACTGGATTAAAATCCAACTCCAAGTCACCACCTTCTGCCATAATAACCGTGCAGTATAAAAGAATACAAAAAGGAATGAAATACCAAATGATTATATAGCAACACATATACAACATGAATAAAACAAAATAAAACGTGCTGAAAACGGCAGTAGGCAGTAAAAACTTTATTAAACATATAACGGTAAGCGCTAATACTACTTCTTCAGACCATATAAAATAAAAATTAAACCTTGACTTAAAAACACAGATCAATTAAATTACAAGCCAATGAGGCACAAATACAAAAATCACATGACATCTTTTAAGAGTACAGAAAATAAGGTTTCCTTTTCTTCAATTTAGGTTTTAAAGAGACCTTATCATTCAGTCCCCCTTCCTTATTAGCTTGCAAATGTAACATCCAAAACAACTCCCTGATCTCAGTGTCATTACACACATCCCCATGCTACCATTAACTTATCTTGTTCTTTTTTATGTATTTCTGCAGTTTATCAGTTAATATGACGCATGCATCTAAAACACCCAGTGTAGAAAAATCAGTCCAAGCTCTTCCTATTCCTACAGTCTCACAAATGAAGCAATAAGCATGACTCCCATATCAACAATTTCAAGGTAGTAATCACAACACTAAAATGCTGTCAGAAATCTGAAATAATTTCGAAATTACACCACCAATGCATATCCTAAGCACTCATTTAGCTATCCACCCTGTGCATCAGACTACATATATATATATATATATATATATATATATATATATATATATATATATATATATGTAACCCTGAATCAAAAGGATAGAAACAAGGTGATGGCACAGTTATCATCATTTGCACAGGGTGGCAGTTGTGGGTGCAGGAGGCCAAGGTTGGACTGTGTGCGAGTAAAAAACACAGGCAAGCAGAAATGTAGACAGTATCAAATGGCCACTAAGGCAGAATGACCTGCAACCCTCTTTAATGCCTCATGCAGCTGGTATGTATGTGTGTCTGTATGAACACAGACAAGCTTTGTATTAGCAATACGCTCCTGCATGTCATACAGGTGTGACCCATGCATGGTAGAGGTTTCTGTTCATTGTCATCACAGCCAACTGTGAGCACTGTCTCTGCCAGGAGTTGCACTGGCATGTCCATGCGTATGGTCAGATGTGGTGGTGCTACCTGAACATAAGTGATGTCTGCTGGATGAGCTCTCCTAATGACTACTCCCAGGTCCACAACACCATGGCCTACCACATCCAGGTGTGGACACCTCAACCACTAATGGAGCAGTAGAAGTACTGCCACTATGGGAGCAGGATCAGGCATGGCCATGTTGGCTAACACAAGATGTAGTTGCGGCCCTTTTGCCACGTGGATGCCGTACCCCTCCCAGCAGACATTCCCTCTCATACACTGTTTGTTTCGTAGTGGCATTCATCCAATCCACTGAATCAGCCACATGGTGGAGGCAGTCATACATGTCAGCTTGTGCCACATTTAGAACCCTAAGCATGTCCTCAGAGGGCCTAGTGGAATTTGGCTGTGCCTCCATGATGGCCCAAAACATTCATCGTATGACACAAAAGTGACACACAAGCATCAGGTGGACAGTGGACAACAGGGCTCCTCAAAGCACCCCTACCAACCCTCCTGCATGGCACCTCACACACACTTTGGCTATGGATAGAGTCAACTGTCATTGAAACCACTGTAACCACACTATCTTGATCAACTGTATCACCCTCAACTTGTCCAATATCTGAGGGCTCAGTGGAATGTGTATGCATAGTCATAATGACTGTGTCTGAAAGAAATCCAGGGGATGTGTGAGTCACAACCTCAGATTCAGATTTAAGCTCTGCACCCCCCTGACTATGCCTCTGTTTGTTCACCATCATCATCAGAGCCTAACAATGCTCCAACACCAGATGGTAGGAATCCTGCACTTCCACTGTCAGGATCACCTGTGATAATAAGCAGTAAACACAGGAACAAAATTACTACTCCTATAAATATTAATCTAAAATATCTGGACAAAAAGTAAAACTGTTTGCACAATTGCAAATGCTACAGCAATAAATACAGTCATTACACAGTTCTCACATATACAGATAATATTTATTATCTAAATAATGCTTACTTAGTAAGAACAAAAACAAAAAAATTTGCTTACCATGTGCAGATGTCATTTTGCAATGAAAGGATGGAAATTAATCATCACAATGGGAATAACATAGGGACAGTAAACGCGCAATTGCCTATATGCCCTGTAAGAAATAGCTCTAACTAAAACTTGTCTGAGCCATCCACCAGCACCCATGTCTATTGAACAAATTCTCTTGTATAACTTTCTTGTATAACTGTATTGACTTATAAATAGGTACAGACAGTGAAAATATGTATCACAATCTGCTATAATGTTGCCGTATGTAAGCTTATTTGTTATCTGCTCCAGGGACACACTTGGCTTCCCAGCCACATCAGCAATGGCATCACACATACAATTTGCAGTTTCCAGTGAGCTATCTGGCTCTTTGACAGTGGACAGGAACTCCTCATTTGGTGTCAGTGGTGGCTCAGTAGCAGGACCACTCCCTGTAGCCAACTGTTCTTGGGCAACTGCAGCACCCTCCTCTCCACCGATGAAATCATATCAGTAGCCCAATGCAACACCTGATCATGATTGTGGCTAGAACCACCTACTGTATTCATATTGGTGACTAACTGGTTCCAAATCTTCTTTCTGGCAACCATATTCCTCTGGACTCATTCAGGTAGGAAGCCTCCATGGTGCCTCATAGCCTGGACCTCATTCTCAATGAAAGAGGGTTTTCATGGATTTCTACACTTGGATAACATAATCCTATGTGGCATAAAACAGAGAGGGTAAAACACATTAATATCACATAAGTAATGTATCATTTCCAAAAATGTAGAGTCTGTTTTCCATTTGTCAGCATAAAGCACTTGAAACATGCTTTTTACGTAGTGTAACAGAATGGTAGGTGTCTCGCCCACCTCCTCTTACCACACAAATGAAGGTTTGTACAAACCAAGGAATAACACATAAGCATTGTAAATGTTTTCAAGAAAATTATAAGGCTTTCTACACATTTTCAACAGAAAAGCAGTTGAAGCATATTTTTCATTTTGGACAACAGAATGGTAGGTGCCCCCCCCCCCCCAACACATCAAATGTTTGTAAAATCAAAACAATACCACATAAATATTGTATATAAATGTTATATATATATATATATATATATATATATATATATATATATATATATATATATATATGTGTGTATATACACACACACACACACGTACACACATGCATTTATATATATATATATATATATATATATATATATATATATATATATATATATATTTGTGCTTCATTTTTTTTCATTATTTTGTGTTTCGCAAAAGTGCATTTTCAACAAAGTGCACTTTTGTGAAAGTGAGTTCGATGGTTTACATTTCGATGAAACATAATTTCGATGGATCAACATGGATCCATATACATATTTTCATGCTATGTACACATTTTTAACATAAAAGCACTACAAACACACCTCATTTACAACAACAGAATGATAGGTTGCACACCCACACAATCCAAAATAAAGTAAGTGGTCTGTAAAAAAACCCATTCTGTCAACATTCATATAGTGAAGGCAGAAAGGTTTTGATTACTGGATGACAGTTATCATTGCTAAATATTAAATAAGTCAATTTATGAATGCCAGACAATTTTCCCTGTGCCCACCACTCCTGTGGATGTTGCTCTGGGCCATCTGAGAAGCATAACACCAGTGTCAGCAACACGTACATTACTATTTCTCTCCAATACCATAAGAAATTGCAAAAGCAAATGTAAAGAACAATAGTTTTGCAGAAAGTATAACCTGTCTATCTCATAAATGTAAATGCCTGCCAAAACTTCCTATGCCAACAGTGAACTATAACAAGCATATACAGGTAAAACTGCTTTTTCTCCTGACTATATAAATATATTTGTAACAGTTTTCAAAATATCAAATGTCCTTGAAAAATAGAAGCATACCTTAGCAATATAAATGGATTCTCTGCCGAGAAATCACCTTCAAAAAGTACCAAGAATCTTCTGTTTTGTTTGAATGCCCACTAGTCTTCTCACATTCAAGTTCCCTAGCTACACGGTTACCTTTTTTATAGTGTAGATTCAGCCCTTTAAGCACTGTGAAGATGCAAATGCCATACTGACTCATTAGAATTGCTGAATACCAAACTTTTGACTTTATGTTGCAAATGTGAACATAGTGCATGCTCTACACCATTGTTAGGTGCTAATATTTTGCAACTATGAATGATTAGTGCGAGTGAAAGAAAATGCAACAGCAATTTAGACATCCTTCACT
Source organism: Protopterus annectens (assembly GCF_019279795.1). NCBI lineage: Eukaryota > Metazoa > Chordata > Ceratodontiformes > Protopteridae > Protopterus > Protopterus annectens. The sequence continues at coordinate 1,369,601,379 of NC_056725.1, forward strand.
GCAGTGGGTGTGTCCATGAGTACTAACTTCAGTGAACTTTTGTAGAAAGCAAAGCAGTACATGTTTATAATTTTTGTTCATAATAACAAAATTCTCCTGCCTTTGCTGAAAAATCGTTCAGTGCCATGTATTTTTATCACACATTTAAAGCAAAATTATGCACTACAGACTGCATGTCTGATATTAAAGCAGAGATATGGGAAGAATGACCAGAATAAAACGAGAAGATAGAGCTGCATTTCTTAAAACATAAATGGTTGTGTGATCACTCATTGCACTAAATATGTTAGCCACACATGTACAACCAACTGAGAATGTCCAAGAATATGAACTGTTAATTCTGGTAATGAAATGTGAATTGCTTGTATGAACATCATTTTATTGTTTTTTGCAAAGCAGTGTCTGTGGCAAAGAGATAACCCACTATAAATGTCTTTTGTAAGAGCAATAATCTGTCTGATGGTTTAAATCCAGAGCTATCTAATTGTCCGAAGTTTACTTCATTTTTTTTTGTCTTTGCCATTTGCAAAGCATGTGGATTAGCGCAAACATGGTGAACTGGACAAAAATTGAAAATTAAGGTCATTTGCCTAATAAAGTGCAAACATGCTCAGTGGCATTGCACGGCAGTCAGCAACATGGAGGATAATGACTGCAGAAATTACACCTGTTACCTGATTGCTCTGTGGTACAAGTATAAATATGGTGAGATAAACAAGAAAGAAGATAGGTAAATTGGGGTTGGAGTCCTGCAGTAGTTATTTTTACTGTGGAACGGTCATAATGATTATTTACAGAAATAATACATGCTTTCTTCTGCCTTTTACATTTGCACTTTGCCTACCTATGTGCAAACAGAGTTCACAACTTAAGGAATAAGCTGTAAGATTTAGTTGGTTTCACTTTCCTTCATGCAAACAGGCTTAGCCGAAAGGCACGGCCATCAGCACTCTGAACTGTACTGACTATGGAAAATAGACCTGCTGCCTAGCTTTCCTTGTGTCATCAGGTGTAAGTGCAATCAGGCATGATCAGAACACAGGAAGCCCATACTTCTCAACCTCATAGAGCAAGAAATCTGGACAAGGCCATAAATAAAAGTGGGACAAAGGCCCAAAAATAGTGACAATTTTTAAATATTGGTCTTACAAACTTAAAACTTTGATAGAATTACAAATTTTACATTAGGGTGAATTTTCTGAAGATATGAAGTCTGAAACTCAAATGTTTGTCATTGTTTTCTAACTTTAGTCTTTAATGGTTTGCCACTAATTTGCCAGAAAACCACAATTTTATGAAAAACGGACCAAAAATATGAGGCAAAAATCTGGACATTCTGCAAAAATCTGTACAGTTGAGGGGTATGAGGGAGCCAGGGTTTGAATCCATCCCAATACATTTTTTTAGTTAGGGTGCCCCACTGTAATTTTTCCAATAAATGTGATTATAAAGACAATACTGCATACCAATAGCTAGACATACTTTTTTAGGTACCATATGTATTATGTGTGTGACTGGTTTATCATCACAATGATGATTATGGAATAAAAAATTATGTTGCACATCTCAGATGGACACAATAGTTTACTGACAATAATCTATACCACTCCCATAACCTAGGTATAACTGTAAAGCAGAGTGTATTGTGAGGTATGTACCACAAATCACAAATCTATTAATAAAGTAATGCTAGTCTATACAGTTCCAGTATATTGTCAGACATTACTCCTGCATCACACCTGAGAATGCATAAGTCAGGACCTTGAAAAGAAAAACAAAGGCAGTACATGGACTTCACTCGCCCCAAGCTGAGGTTGAAAAATGAACATGAAATATTCAATAAACATGCAAAGACTTTTATTAAATCAAACAAAATATTTGGTTAGCACTTTCATTTAAACTATATGTTAAACTTCATCAGACAACCAGTATTTCAAAATCACTTCCTATATAGACTTCCTAAAACATTGATTGGTTCATTCCCACATCAATATTAATGAATCAGTAAGACTTAACAATTTGTCCCAAAATAAAATAAAATAAAAAGCTCATGAGTTCCAATTCACATGCCTACTACAACCTACTATTATCAGATTTTCAAACACTATAAGTTAAAATCCTTATTCATATTATATATACAAAAACAATGCCTATTGCAAAAACATTTCTTTAAAACCATTTTTTTAAATATATGTTCAGTATTCAATGTTTACTGACTAGACATAGTTCTAATAAATTAATGACTAATAGGAACATTTACTCAAAGTGAATCAATGCACCAATGTCAAAACACGCCTTCTTAAAAATAAATAGATGAATGTAAATAAATATAATAAATATAATAAAATAAAATTAATTTTATTTAAATGGTGCATGCTGTAACTTTTTTCCTTTCAAGGGCTTTCAACTTTAAAACAGGGGAATTTGAACTCCACTCATTTAAACCTGGGCAACTATCTGCCTGTAAGCGAATTTGCCACTTAAGTTCCTTAATCTCTAAAAGCAGCCCCCATGGCTTGTTGTCTTGTATGGGCACAGAATCTATCGCCATAAAATTAAAATTATGGCCAATGTTACAACTAGTGTGCTTAGCCAAAGCATTATTAAGATTTTGTCTTTTTACAGCATAATCATGCTCGTAAATTCTCTGCCAGTGTTTTCTTTCCATTTCCCGACGTAGGAACATGGACAGGAATTATACCTTGCCAAATAAACTACTGCTTTGGAACTATAAGTATATTTACTATGTAAATAATATGTAGTGCTTCTCACTATAAAGCTATTAGCTACTTGGATTATGTAACACCATTAACATGCTTCACACTTGGTCATTCCTTCTCTAACCTTTATTTCAGTTCCCTGCTTTGTTTTAAGCAAATCCTTAAAATTGGGCCCTTTCCTGTATATAATCATAGGTTTATCCCCCATGTGTTGTCTCATATATAAGTCTTCCAACAGGATGGACCAATTTGTCTCAAAAATGGATCTTAAGGCGTGAGCCTCCTGGCTAAAAGTAATGACCAGTGCCTTAGAGAAATCTGAAGGGACCTCTTTTGTCTCATTCTGACACTCACTCTGAGGACTGGCCTCATTGGAAACTCCCTCTATGGAGGAATCTGTCAGTTCTGAGAGTATGTGTTGCTTATTCAGTATTGGTTTAAAATGACCATTCAATCTCTTTATTTTAACTTCTTCGACTATCTCATCAATAAGCTTACCGGGGTAAGCCCTTCTAAGAAACATGGAACATAAAAAATCGCACTCATCCAAACAATCTTCAAAAGTAGTGGTCATCCGAGCTATTTGGCAAGGTGTAATTCCTGTCTTTGTTTCTACGTTGGGAAAATGGGAAGAAAACTCTGGCAGAGAATTTATGAGCATGATTATGCTGTAAAAAGATAAAATCTTAATAATGCTTTGGCTAAGCACACTAGTTGTAACATTGGCCATAATTTTAATTTTATGGTCATAGAGTCTGCCCCATACAAGACAACAAGCCATGGGGGCTGCTTTTAGAGATTAAGGAACGTAAGTGGCAAATTCGCTTACAGGCAGATAGTTGGCCAGGTTTAAATAAGCGGAGTTCAATTTCCCCTGTTTTAAAGTTGAAAGCCCTTGAAAGAAAAAAAGTTACAGCATGCACCATTTAAATAAAATTAATTTTATTTTATTATATTTATTTACATTCATCTATTTATTTTTAAGAGGGCGTGTTTTGACATTGGTGCATTGATTCACTTTGAGTAAATGTTCCTATTAGTCAGTAATTTATTATATTGAATATTAAATATATATTTAAAAAATGGTTTTAAAGAAATGGTTTTGCATTAGGCATTGTTTTGTATATATAATATTAATAAGGATTTTAACTTATAGTGTTTGAAAATCTGATAATAGTAGGTTGTAGTAGGTGTGTGTATTGGAACACATAAGCTTTTTATTTTATTTTATTTTGGGACAAATTTTTAAGTCTTATTGATTCATTAATATTAATGTGGGAATGAACCAATCAATGTTTTAGGAAGTCTATATAAGAAGTGATTTTGAAATACTGGTTGTCTGATGAAGGTTAACATATAGTTTAAACGAAAGCGCTAACCAAATATTTTGTTTTATTTAATAAAAGTCTTTGTGTGTTTATTGAACATTTCGTGTTCATTTTTCAACCTCATCTTGGGGCCAGTAAAGTCTGTGTACTGCTTTTTTTTTTCTTTTCAAGTTTTTAGTGTGTTCCTTTTTGCTTTTATAAGTCAGGACCTTGTAATGTCATACACATACAGGCGTAATTGAAGTATTGCACCAGTCCCTCTTTAAACTGTATATCTGTGATGACCACAGTTGGCAGGTGCTTCTTCTGCAGCAGTAAGGGTTAATCATCTGTGTGGAAATTTATGGATTACTTTTACATAGGTTTGAATCCCACCTTGTACAAATTACTTTTAACACTGTGAAAGTCCTTACCAAATATATGATCCCTCTCCAAAGTCATGGCTTAAAAGCCAAATCATTTAGCATTTCAGGGTTGACCACTGGACAAAGTGTGACCAGGTGTAGCAGCACACATGCCATAAATCAGTTCCAAATGTCACATCATCATTGCTGTTTCATAAACTTCCTTCCTGTTTGTCTGGCAATGTTTTTCTCAGCTTAACATCATTCAAACGCAGTTGGCATGGTTGTGCGTGTTTGCGCACTGATTGTAAAATGTGATATCATGAAGGAGAAGAAAAACACTTGTACTGTTATTGGAAGACCTTTGCAGATATGACAGGAGATGGAAAAGATGGTGCCAAATTCAGGGCACAGACGTGAGGTGTGGATTAGTCAAAAATGTTTATTGCACTCCTCATGAAGCACTATAGCCATAGGCTGCTGCAGAGAGAATATACTGGGTCTCAATGTAAGGCTGAATCTTGGAACAGCATAGCCAAGGCAGTCTCCAGTGTGTCTGGCATACTACACACTGAGGAGCAATGGAGACACCATTACAGTGACTTAAAATGGTGCAAGCAGTTGCAACTCGATCAGTGGCTGGATGAGTTTAGAACTGCTGACATCCCACAGTTGTGTAAGAATACAGATAAAGGTATCTTAAATTATATGGAAATCTATAGATAGCCAAGACTGGTATGCATTATGCTTTCATGTCTCATTTTCTCTCCATTATTTTACAGTTGCACAGGAAATTTCAGTGAACAGGGAGGCACATGCTGAGAGACTGGAGAGACTCACTGAGGCAAGGGGTGTGTATGCAGCACAAATGAGCATGATAGTATTAAATATATTGGTATTCTATAGAGTACTAGTATACATTCACATTTAACAAATATTTTTGCATTTTAATTGCAGCAATATTGGCTTTAATGCCATATTAAATTAATCTGTAGTGTCTTTTAAAGCAAATATGGAATATATGTCTGTTCATAGGATTACATGTAAAAATGTACAGTCCTTTTTGGGATTGTGGAATCTGTATAGGTAATATAATAATAAAAGTATATTTATTGTAATAAACAATGAATATGACATATAACGACTGTAATCATCTCTTTTCGTTTTTGTCAAAACCCACCCCTTATCTCACACCATTATGCTGTCATACTTTTCTGCCAAGAAAACAAATGCTTTTCAGCACAGGGAGGTAGGCCAACCACTGTGGCTAAGCCTGTCAATGCTCCACTGGCTGCCACACCAACACCCAGCACCTCTGAGTTGCAACCTGGCAATACTGCCTTTGCAGCCTCTGCACTATCTGGCCCATTCACATTAGCTAGCATTGCCCCAGCTGCTGGTTCATTGGTATTCTCTGGGAGTATTGGTGGAGGCAGTGATTACATCACCCACCCGTAGCTGCCAGGGATGTTATAGAAACTGGTATTGGTGCCTGCATCATCCCCTGGAAAGGTTGCTCATTAAAATGGAAAAGGCTCCTATGTTAAGCAATCTCACAGGTAATGGAGGAAGGGGGCAGTGATGACAGTTCTGAGAGTGAGGACTAGATTCTCACTGTTCCCATGCTTGATGGGCATGTGCCTTCAATGGCCCTTACCTATCCTCAATCATGATGTCTTCCAAACTTTTGTGTCCATCACCATCCCTGTGTCTGTCTTGTGTGTCCTGTTTGTCTGCACATGCTTCCTAACCTACTCTGTCTACCTGACCCTTGCATTCCTATGTTCTTTCTCCAACATTCCTCTCTTCTTGAAATAAAAAGAAAATGGGCACCTGTCCCCCCAAAAAATGTCCCATACATAGCTCTCCACTTCACATATGTTTGTTCCCAACACACTCAACACATTTGATTTGATCCAATTGGCTATACAACATTATTGCATTGTTGTCACCCATCTGTGTTGTAGTGACAGTCCAAATTCTTCCCATTTTCTATGCATGTTCACATTATGGTGTTGAAGAAGTGGATATCTGTGGTTCTTTTCTAATTCCCTCCTGCAAATTCCTTTATTGGTTCTCCTTTGTTCTTCCCAGTGTTCCCCCCCCCCACCATTTCACCACTTTTCTATCAACCCCGTTTTCACACCTTTAATTTGATCAAAAAATAGAATCACACACCACACACATGACCAGAAATGTCCCATAAAAACCTTCATTTTTTTGTCCTCTGCATTTCTGCATTTGTGGAGAGTTTGGCATTGTGCACAAATGCTGAGTGATGGTGAATGGCTTTTTATGTTCTATGGCAAAACCTGGTGAGTTTTTGCCATCAGCCACACTAATCAGGTTATCTCCACTCAATGTTGCTTAAACTCGCTTAGCTAAAGGAGCACAGAGTAAAGCAGAGTAAAGGCAGTACTTTGAAATATTTACTCTGACAGTCCTTTAGACTGCTGAATGTCACAAAATACAACTCCCTATGCGGAGTGTTGATATAAATCACTTGGCTGTAGATTTTTTTTGACAATTGCATTAATGGTTCAATTCCAGATGCATCTCACATAATTTCTTTGTGCGCTGTTATATGCCTGTGATATGTTTAATCACTCACGTCTTAATATTTGCCACACTTATGATTTCTCATGGAGATATATTAAATACCGGCCAAAAAATGAGTATTTGAGGTGCACAACTATCACATATTTATCCAACCTTGTTATGCTTGTAATAAGCCTGTTGTCCCACTTCTAACCCTTCTTTACCCCTATGTCAATCATTTAATGCTACGCAGCATGGCAGCCTAATAATGACAACAGACCAAAAACATGGCCATGAATGTTCCATTACACCAAACATTACGTGTACAGTAGAGAGTCGATTATCTCACTGTCGATTATCTGAAACATCAATTATCCAAACCTAGCCCTCCAAAGTTTTTGAGTAGGAAAGCTCATAAAGTCTAAATATGTAAATGTTAGACTATTTGCTTGTGCATGTTTTTTGAGCTTGTAGCCCACTCGTGTATGAAAAATATTCATAATTATCAACTGGAATCAATGAATGGTTGAAAAGTGTATTCCCTGCATGCAGAAAAAAACAAGATTTTAGAAGTTTTTTCTCTGGTTCAGTTATATATTTCATTATCCGAACAGTTTGATTATCTGAACTACCCTAGGTCCCAATTAGTTTGGATAATCAACTCTCTACTGTATGTTCATCTCTCCTTGTATTCTTCCCTTCACTACCACTCCTCTTTTTGTGTGTGTATCTAGTAGGATGATGGATGTACAGGTCATCTCAGACTGTCTGCATACTGACATGACTCTGCAAATGGATTATAGACACATGTTACCTTGATTATAAAGTTTATCTGTGCTCCTGTAGTGTGCAAGGTTTAAAATCTGATGCAGAATTATCTCTGTGTCATGTTCATATGATGATGGATGAAATGTTCATCTAATATGATGTGGAAACTGTCCTTACTGTGAAGAAGCATACTGCACACACTTTTCAGGATATCCACCTCTACAAAATAGTTGGCATATTTGCTGAATCATACTAATAATTTCAAAAGATGCACCACCCTTTGTCATTTGTCGCAAGCTGTACACACAATTAACCTGTGTTTTGCAGTGAGGCCTGCAAAACAGCTAATAGTTGTACAACTGTACGGAGGCAGGCATTACTGATAAAATTTGAGGGACACACATGCTGCAGTGTAGTCACTGATAGTCACATTTGCAGTTCTAATCACATTTACTTAGCTAATGCCACCCTGACACAATTTGTAAAAAAACAGAGAATATCCTGGATTTGAATCCTAGCTCACCTGTGCTCTGACCAGGAGTTCACTGCTCTTACACATTGTGCCACAGAGAAAGCTAAACAGTAGGTGCAGGTGTATTTTCCACACCCAGTGCTGTCCAGAGTGCTGATGGCCATGCCTTGTTGTTGAGCCTGTTTGCACAAATCAAATTACATCTTACTCTTCTTACCTTAAGCATAGAGTTGTGTTTGCTTGGCGCATAACATCATGCAAACAGGGAAATCAACGACAAGAGTTATGTAATAAAACGTTGGCCACAACACTTCACATATAAACTACACCATGGGCATTGCAGTATCTGTCAGCAATTTCTCCCATAACATATCTTGCAAACTACTTCACAAGTTTAAATTTAATTCATGAAATGTGAATGACACATACACTTTGCCATTGTCCGCACAAATGAATTTTTCGGAAATGCACTATGTAAAGAAGAATTTACCATGGCTTAATCTGGTTACTAGGCTGTTATTTTTCATTACATGGCAAGGCATTCATAAACACAAGATAATGGCAGGGACATGTGCGCTTGACTGAATACATACTTTCTGATATTCATGTGTGCACTGCAGCAATGTGCTTGCAAATGATATAGCGGTACCTGGGCCAGTGTCAAGCAGATTACAGAAGTAAAGGACAATAACTGCACTGTTATTTTTGTTGTGGGTTTATACTGACACTGGACATTGGTCATCCATGATCATATCATATTAATATTGTCATTAAATTCTATTAATGTGAACATCACTTCATGAATATGAAGTCACATATCTCCACTCTTGCAGTACTGCTGTTTCCAAAGTGTGTGTGTGTGTGTGTGTGTGTGTGTGTGTGTGTGTGTGTGTGTGTGTGTGTCTCTGTGAGTGTGTTATATAATGAAACGCCTGAGAAACAGGTACACGTATAGCTAAATTCTGCAAGATGCATTCATGATAGCTTCTTGCAAATAGGTTACCAGGATGCATTTTAAGTTTTATTTTTGCAAATTACAATCATGCATTCATATCACAAGTTCTGCCTTTGCACACAAGTCTCATAACAGTATATGTTACCTGCAGCACTGTGATGATGCCATCCTCTGTAAAGAGCGCTGTGACAGTAATAAATTCAGGTGTCTGTGATCTTGTGAGTGTTAAGTACTATGCCCTCCAGGTTGTGATACTAGTTAGGAATGAGATCGAATCACACAACAGTCAATGTGCGCGTGCGCACGCATGTGTGTGTGTGCGTGTGTGCGTGTGTGCGTGTGTGCGTGTGTGTGTGTGTGTGTGTGTGCAGAATCAGAAGACCTTGACTCCAGCTTCTCCTGCCCTCACTCAATTATCACTCAGAAAATGCTTTTAAACTGGTACATGAGTTCATAGCAATTTCCTACAGCTCTCACAACATCTTCTCAGCATTCACTGATGATGTATTCCTCTATAAAGTGCACTCTGACAGTGTTACTGTTGGACTTCTGCTGTGGCTCTAGCCTTAAGCACTCTGTTTGTTAGCTTGTGTTACTAGTTAGGCAGAGGATCAAATCTCATGGCAGTCAACTTGTGTGTGTTAGAAGAGCTTTACTCAAGGTCCTGTTGTCTTATTTCAAGTATCTTTCAGAAAGTGCTTCTACACTGGTACATGAATCCACAGCAGTTTCATACAGCCCTCCCCACATCATCTTCTCAGTATACACTGATGATGTAATGCTCTATAAAATGCACTATGATACTGTTCGTGTTAGACTTGTGCCATGGCACTAGCATTAAGTACTGCATTCTCTAGCTTCTGTAAGTAGTTAGATAGGGGTTCTAATTACACAATAGTCAACTTGGATGTGTGTGTGGGATCTTTCAACTGTCAATCTGGAGACAATTTTATATCAGGTTGTGAGTCCACATCTATATCATACAATCCTCCAACATCATCTTCTCAGCATACATTGATGATGTCATCCCCTATAAAGTGTATTCTGATACTATTAATATCAAACTTGTGCCATGATGCTAACATTTAGTACTATGTCCTCTAGCTTGGGTAACTAATTAGGTAGGGGTTCTAATCTCACAGTAGCTAACCTGAGTGTGTGTATTCCTTCAACTATCAGACTGGAGACAATTTTACATTGGGATGTGAGTCTTCATCTGTCACACAATCCTCCAAACATCTTCTTCTCAGCAGACACTGATGATGTCATCCTCTTTAAAGTACACTTGGACACCGTTAAAGTAAGACATCTGTGATGTTGCTAGTATTACACTGTATGAAATTCAGCTCGTATACTTATACAGGTATTGTGTTTCAATCTGACCTCAATCAACTTTTGTGTGTGGTTGGTGGTGTATTATGGTCATTGTATCATGTTGTGAATCTTTTTCATTGGACTCCCACTCAGAAGAACATTTTACATGGCCCCATGAATCCAATGTCCCCTGTTCCCTCTGTACAGATAACATCCTTGCTGCAGAACACTGAGGATGTCATCCTCTCAGATACGTACATGCATTGTGAAGCAAAGCTCCTAAATTACCTAGTTAAACTATCTACACAGCACTGGATGTATGATTGCTAATTCTGTCATGGGGTAGTGCCCATGTCACATATGGGTAGAGGCAGTCTGTAATAAAATCCAGCACATACACACATACACCTAATATCTTCCATAGATATAGCAATTTTTGTTTAAATGGTACAATAATGGTTAGGATGTTATGTGCTCTTGACCATTAGCCTAGTAATGCTTTATGACCCTCTGAAGATTGCACATAATAATGTTGTTGTCACCCCCATGTGCTATGTTGAGGTGTGGATGTACTGTAGCCTTACACCAGTGTATTCAAATATATGATTTGAGCTACTGTTTTGATGGCTGCTGCTGCCATTTGGTTACATATTCATTCTGTAACGGCTGTAGTAATATCCTCCTGAGGACTGTTGACATGGGATGATGCTGTGTATATTGCTGGCTTAGTAAGAAATGTGCTCTTGTAGTGAACATTTTACAGTTCTCATTCAGCCATCACAGTGACAGCTGCGATGTGGCACAGATGTGCATGTGTATACTTAGTATCTGGAAATATTATCTGTCATACAACAATATTACATCATACTGATTACACAGGTACATATGCATGGGTTTATCCACATGTTGTAATGCTGTTATACCCAGAAACATATGACATGTTCAGATTCACTTGCAATCTTGGGAACTTCATCTTATGCACATTTGTGTTGCTATTCACAGGGATTATTCAGGTATTCCACAGCGGCATTGTGGGACTGTAAGCATTTGTGTCATTAAATGTTCTGCATGAACCACATACACCTCAGTTGTAATGTGTCCATATATGGTGTCAGGGCCTTCACCATGCATTTCCACTGATACACATATAGGCATATGATATAAAATTATGTAATGAAATGAAATAGGTTGAGTTTTATGACTGTGTTAACAGTTCCAGTATTATGCATGTTATTCATACCAAATGTTGTATTTGGAGGTAATGTCATAAAACATTTTGTAACTATGCCTAAAAACTTGTGGTACACCCAGCTGTGCACACAGCTGATGGTGGATGGCACCACCCATACTCAACCAGAGGAAACAAACAACCTGCTAGCTGACAGATTTGAATCAAACTTCAACCCTGTGTCACTACTGGTCATCACCCAACATATATCTGCCACCATTCCTCAGCCTATTATCTCTAGAAAGCAGGTCATCTCTGCCCTCTCTAAGGCTAAAAGCATGCCATCAGTAGGCCCTGACAGCACCCCAGGTTACCTTTGAAATACTTTCAAACCTGATCTAGTAGACCCACTTGGATCCCTATTTTAACACAGCCTCCAGACAGGCTATGTTGTGAAGAATGCTGGACAGCAACAGTCATCACTCTGCACAAGGGCAGACCATCAACATACACAGGGAATTATAGACACATAAGCCTGAATAGCCTCATCAATAAGGCCATGGAAATATTCATTGTGGACCTAACCTACACAGACATAGTTAATCTCTCGACTCTGGAACCAACCTAGTTTGGATTTGCTAAGCATAGATCATGTATGTTAAATCAGGTTGACTTTTTCAAGAAGGTCAACAAGGCCATGGATAAGGGAAACAGTCAACATCCTGCCTAACTTGACCTGGCCAAGGCATTTGATGCAATTCCTCAGATATTACAGTGAAACTCTCTCAACTAGGCATAAACCCCTATGCCACCAAGTGGGTAGCCAAATGGCTCAACAACAGGACACATACTGTCAAAGTGGGTGAATTCACCTCTAGCAAGAGTACAGTCACCAGGGTAGTACCACAGTCATCTGTACTAGGCTCTTTCCTGCTCAGTATTTATTTCTTGGAATTCAATGGAGCTTTTCTCCCCGAGCCTCCACTGAAAACAGGCACATTTAGGCCCAGTGGACTTCCCCGGTAATCAAACTGGAAATAAATAAATGCAAATGTAGAAAGTCTTTGTCTGTCCAAGTCTGCAGATGACTGCAGATTTGGGGCAATGAAAAATGAATTAATTTCTTCTTGCAAGTGAGCTAAAGCTGCCTTGAGTTCTTCCATAAAAAGGGGTTGATCCATCTTCAGTTTGGCAGCTTGTTTTTGCGAGTGTGGTTGGTGTTTTGTAGTTTTCTTTTAGGACAGACTTCTTTCTCTGGTGTAGTCACTTGTGAGAATCTAGTTTTTGAAGTTTGAGCTTCCATTTGATCCATAGGTTAAATATTTATCTGAAGCTTTCTTCTTTTTTTAGCTTCTTTTGAATTACTGATGAGGCCTGTACTGCTGGAAGGATCCCAGATCAGCACATGTTATTCCTGCAGATAAATATGAAAATTCTTTATATTTTATCCAAATTTGTTGCAGTATTGGTTTAGGATCTTATATTTGATAGTTATATCAGTTTTTGGATAAATTAGCAGAAGTACTGAGATCCGCAGTGGTGCAGCGATAGCGTTGTTGCCTCACAGCAAGAAGTTCTCCCATTCGATTCTTGGCTGGAGTGCGGGGTGTGCCTTCTGTGTGGAGTCTGCATGTCCTCCCTGCAGTTGGGTGGGTGTTTGAAAGACATGCGTAAATGGGCATGCCTTTGTTGAAGGTTGAACGTCGAGCTGGCACCTTGGTGTTCATGAAAATCTACTGCCAATCATTAGCGGACCGGAGTTCTGCTGTGGTGACCCCTAACCGGGAAAAGCCGAAAGACAAACAAACAAACTGAATACCTGAATGATATGGATATACTGCAAAAAGGATTAATGCATACAGATGGCCATTGCCATATCTATGGAGAGAAACTAAATTCAAAAAAGTAATATTTATTCCCTTTTGTAAAGCAAGGGGCAATCTGTGTCTGGCCTATAGTGCAGTCTCTGATCTGTTCCTGATGGAAATGTCACACATTCATAAATCAAAGTGCATGAGGGTCACTCATTCCAAGGATCTTAACCTAGCCTCTGACATAAATAAATCATGTTGGAGAGATAGATATGTTTCTCATAGACTTCACCTACCCTGGAACAAGCTTCCCATTCACGTAAAGCAAAGCCCTTCACTGACCCTCTTGAAGCACAACCAAGAACGATGGATATGTTATCATAAGTTTATTGTTGACGTGGTGTTCATGACCCTTTTGGACAGAGGAAGTCGGTATTACATACCATAGCATAGGCTCATATCTCTGTGAACTTTGTTCACATTTATTTATTTACATTTGTTGACCGGGAGTGTCTGACTGGACGTAGGTCCATTTTCAGAGGAGTCCCGGCGAGAAAAGCTCCACAATTAAAATGTACAGACAGTAGTTACATTGGATTTACATAGCAATTAACAATTTGATCAACATAGCAATTAAAAATTACAAACATAGTTACAGATGAAGAACATAGTACATCACTAGACAACTAGAATCTTTATCATTTGTGAAGTACATAACAGACATTAACAATTGTTACAATAAGAAGTTCCTGCTGTATAATAAGTAGTTAGGCTTATAAGCATCCAAGCTTGCTATAATCAAGGTAGTTAGTGGGGTAGAAAGAAAGATAGTGGGTGGATGGGGTGGGTGACATTAGAGGGAAGGTTGCAAAGGCATAGCCAGCATGTTTTTAGGTGCGATTTTAATAAAGTTTTGAAGTGGGTGCATGATGGTACAGAGGTAATTGTGGGTGGGAGGGAGTTCCATAATGTGGCTATGACACAAGAGAATAATGCTTCGCCAGCAGAGATATTGGCTTTAGTGACCTGTAAGTGATTTTTTGTTGCTGGATCTTAGTGGTCTGGTAGTGCGATAGGGTTGGAGTAGATTCTGGAGGGATGGGACTTTTAGTGGATGGTTTACTAGTTTGTGGGTGAGTGCGAGTTGATACCATTGAAGGAGGTGAGGGAGTTCAAACTAGCCCAGTTCAACAAATGAGAGACAGTGATGACTATGGTAGGATGCCCCTGTGGAGAATTTGGTGATTTTGTTGTGGCAGGTCTTGAGCTTGTTTAGATTGCATTGCCTTAGGTTGGTATATACTGGAGAGGCATAAAGTAGGGTGGAGATAAGGTGGGAATTTGCTACTGAAATCTTAGCTGCTTTGGTGAGAAGTTGCTTATTTCTGTATAATACTCCTAGTTTTTTTGTGGACTTTTTTATGGTGATAAATATGTGAATGTCAAATTTTAGTTTATTGTCTATTTCAACGCCTAGCAATTTGATTTGTTTTGTTGGGTGTATAGTGTTGTTGTCTTTTGCTGTGATGTTAAAGTGAGAGTTGTTTTGAGTATGTTTGGTGGGTTGGAAGATGAGTAGTTTAGTTTTGCTTGGGTTGAGTATTAACTGGGCATTGGATAGCCAAGTTTCAACAGAGGAAAAGGCATCCTGTGTGACCTTTTGCAGTTCGGGTAGGGACTGGGCTGAGAAGATGATGGTTGAGTCATCTGCGTATTGTATGAGTGTGCCATGTTTGGTGGCAGAGGCTAGATTATTGGTGAAAATAGAGAAGTGTAGGGGTCCAAGGATGGATCCTTGGGGAACCCCTACAGAGACAGGTAGTTGGGGAGATATGTCATTCTGCCATACAATGGATTGTTGGAGGTCAGACAGGTAACTCTGAAACCAGTTGGTGACTGATTGAGAGAAAGATTATTGAGGACAGAGATGAGTTGTTTGTGTGGGACCATGTCAAATGCTTTAGATAGGTCTAGGAAAAGTAGCAGAGGAGAGATATCCATTGTTTTTATGCTGAAGGTAGTGTTAGTAAAGGAGAGTAAGGCAGTGGTGGTGCTATGGTTTAGTCAGAAAGCATGTTGAGTATTGGAAAGGAGGTTTTTAGTAAGGAGGTAGTCTGAGACCTGAGAGTGAATGCATCTCTCTCGTATTTTGGAGAGTGGAGTGAGAATAGCTATGGGGTGGTAATTGGTTAGTTCTGTGGAGGGTCCGCCTTTGTGGAGGGGAATTATATGTGATAATTTCCATAGTGTGGGAATGTAACTTTCTGAGAGAGATCGGTTAATCAAGATGGATACTGGGTAGGCTAGAGCATCAGCTGCAATTTGTAGGTATTCACTTGGGAGGTTGTCTGCTGCTAATTTGGTGAGCTTAAGGTTAGTTAAGAGTTTTTTTTTTATGTTGGAGGTAGGAACAGGTGAAAAAGAGAAGATGGTGGGGAGATTACTAGTTGAAGGTGTGGGTTGGAGGGGAGGGGTGTTGTGTTGTCTAGCTAGTGATAGTATGGTTTGTGTGAAGTGTGTGTTGAATGAGGTAGCAATATTTTTGGAGGAGTGAGGGATATTAGGTGGAAGGGTACTGACTTTACCTGGGTGGAGGATGGAGTTTATGGAGGACCAGAATTGTTTGGGTTTGTGTTGGGAGGAGTCTAGGGCAGACTGGCAGTATTGTAATTTGTCCTGTTTTATTAGCTTTTTGACTCTATTGCATAGTTCTAGGAATTTCTGTCTAGTTGAGGGGGTTTTGGTTTTGTGCCAGTGCTCCCAGGCTTTATCCCTGTTTTTAATGTCTGACTTAGTGGTTTTCTGTAGACATGGGGATGGTTGTGCTTTGGTTCTGGAAAGTCTTATGGGGGCATGGTAATTAAGGATGCTCAGGAAGGTAGTATTAAAAAATTCAACTGCATCATCAAGACTGAGGTACTTTAGAGGATGCCAGTTACATTCTTTGAGGGAAGAGATGAATGTGAGTGGGTTAAAGTTTATTTTTTTACGTATTTGATGGTAGATGACAGGTTTAGCTTGGTACAGGCATTTTTTGAGTAGGAATGTTGGGGAGTGATCACTGAGGCTATCTGATAAGCAGCTTGCTATATCTGATTGGGGGCTCTTACTGACTAGTATCCATTCCAGGGTAGTGTGCTTGTTGGAGTTTTTATTTATCCTGGTTGGCGACTGGACTAGTTGGGTGAAGCCATAAAGGTTTAGATGATGGGTTGGATGGTTGCCAAAACAGGATTGTCAGTCAATATTGAAATCACCTAAAATTATAGTTTCTTGGGGGAGATGGTGGGTAGACCAGCTGAGGAGGTTTTCTAGTGGAGGGATGTTTTGGCCAGGTGGGAAGTAGCATCCAATTATGTTGATGGTTTTATTTTGGTTTATTTTGAGGTTGGTATATATTATTTCTTCATTGCCTATTTGTGGAGCTGATGATGTTAAGATCTGGATGTTTAGATGCTGTTTAAATATTATAGCTATACCGCCTCCTTTCTTGCTTAGCCAGTCTACTCTTAGTATGCTGTAACCAGTAGGGAGGATTTGTTCACTGGTAATGTGAGGTTTTAGCCAGGTTTCTGTCAGGATGACTATATCTGGGGAGTACAAGCAGATATAGTCCACAGTACAGCACAGTACAGATATAGTCCATAGCACATAGCGATTGAAAAATGTTATACTTGGGTTAAATCTGGTTAGGCTTGTAAAAGTTGTTGATCTGTTAGCTTAGTAGTTTCCTATGAACATATGAACATATGAAGTGTGATTGTATCCTATGTACAACTATAATGTGACTATACTGTGTCACGGGCATACCATTAGATTACATCAGTATTACCACTTGATAGTTTGCATGAACACATATGAATGTATGTTAGGATTTAATGGCAACATAACATTTTCAGTATAGCACTGTCAGGGGGCCAGTGATCGTGTGTCACATGTCTTGAGTTCTGACATGTGGTTATAGAGGGTGCTCCATGTATTGGTTGGTATTTGTACAATATTACAGTGACAGCTTCATTAATCATTGACGCTTGACTTTGCACTGCTGTGCTTTTTGTGCACGTGGGTATACTTGGTGCATTGCCATCAGTCTCACATACTGCAGTAATGTTCATTATAATGGATCACTTCTTAATTCACACATCAATTGTTGATGCTTCAGATAATATCCATTGGTATTACATGAGTCAGATGCATGCAATACCCAACAGTATGTAGGTAATGCACTCATAATATTGTGGTGCCTGTATGTGTTGTTATCCATATCGCTGATACCTATTTCAACCAGGGATGATTTAGTCAAATGTATTATATTTGGTACAATGAGCTCTCACACATCTGGTAGGCCATAGGTTCATATGTTCATAGGTAGGTGCAAGGCTATCTGCCTGAAGGCGTTTATAAGCCTAGCCAGAATGTGTTGGCTTTCACCGCCCCCTTAGATTAGTTCCCTGTGCCACTGTTCAGCAGAGCCACTGAAGTGATCCCTGGGATAAACTTTCTGTTTCCCATCCACTCGTCAAGGTTTCTCTTTAAGAGTGGTAGCGAGGAGCTCTGCCTAATGTAGATTGGAATCTTGTTCCAAAGCATGGGAAGTCTCTGGGACAGGAATCTATCCCTCCAGCATGTCCTATTTATTGTTGTGGTGAGGTCTAGATCGCTAGAGTGTGTGGCTCGAGGGGATATGGTTTTCTTTAGGTGGAGCATGTCCATCAATTCTGGGTTGGCCATGGCCTTGTATGTCAGGCAGAGATCACCTCTGAGTAGGCAGTATGCAACCGAGTACAGATGGAGTTTCTTCAGTCGAGCTGCATAGGGCATCTGTTTGAGGCCAGTGATCCTCTTGGTGAAGTACTTCTGTGGTCTTTCCAGCTGTTGCAGGTATCTTGTAAGGTACATCCCAAATGGGGCGTTGTACTCCATGATGGGTCTGATGAGTGATGAGTAGAGGGGCACAATGACCTCTTTTGATCTGGATGAGAACCCTTTATGATTAGGTGGGCCACATAGAAGGATTTTCTAACCACTTTGGCAATGTGATTATCAAAGGAGATATCACTATCTACTTGGGTCCCCAGATCCCTTATTACGTCTTCTGTATTTAGGGGACTACCACCTATGTGGTAGTTTGTGGGTACTTTGTTTTTTCCAAAGGGGATGACTATGCACTTTTTGGCATTTAGCTTGAGGCCATGATTTTGACACCAGGTATCCATCTCAATGAGACCCTTTTGGAGGATGTCTGTGTCAGCCAGAGAGTCAATTATAGCCCCTAGTTTGCAGTTGTCTGTGACCTTGGTCGGCCATAGTCCTCCTGTGCTTGCCTGTACCTCTGAGAAGTATATGCCGAACAGGATTGGTCCTAAGACTGAGCCCTGGGGAATGCCACTTGTAACCGGTTTAGAGTCGGACCTAGCTCCCGCAACTCTCACCATGTGGGTTCTATCCGTGAGCCAGCTGGCAACCCATCTTGTGACATAGGGGTTTATGTTCAGGCTGGTGAGCTTGTCTATAATACCAGAATGGGGAATGGTGTTGAAGGCCTTTGAGAGGTCTAGGTAGGCTGTGTGTACTACCCTTCCCTCTTCTATAGCCTTGGTAACCGTCTCAAAGAAGTCCACCAGGTTTAGGAGGCATAATCTGCCCTTAACAAAGCCAAACTGGGTAGGGTCCTGTGTTTGGAGGTTCCCAATGTCTCTGTTAATGAATTCCATGATGATGTGCTCCATAGCCTTGCAGACCAAGCTAGTCAGGCTTATATGGCGATAGTTCCTGGGGTCTGTTGTGGCTCCACCTTTGTGGAGTGGAATAACCATTGCTGTGTGCCACTCTATGGGTACATAGCCTGTGGAGAGGCTGAGTTTGAACAGTGTGTTTAGGTGAGGGGTTAGTTTGTCTTTGAGCTCATGTAGGACACAGCCTGGGACACTGTCCAGTCCCACTGATGCTGTGTTTTTGGCTTTGGAGAGGGCTGTTTTAACCTGAGTGTCTGATTTCAAGGGCTTTACATTCTTCTGGTATGGTTATGGGCCCTTTTGGGAGTGAGAGGGGAGCGAAGTTTGCACTGAAGCTGTCTGCCAGGATGTTGGTGATATCAGTCGGTTTAGTGTACTTTTTGCCATTCTGCACTAACTATGAGCAGATCTAAGGATTGCCACTTAGATTCTTGACATAGCTAAAGATGGCTTGTGGTTATCTTTGGAGTCCTTGGCAATTTTTCTTTCAAAGCTCGCCGTGAATGATTTCATGAAGGATCGTAGTTTCTTGCTGATACTGATCAGGGATGTCTTCCCTTCTTGGGATTTTACTCTTTTCTGTACTAGTTTCCTCCTTCTATTGTATAGCTTGTTTATGGCAGGGGTCCACCAGACTGGTTTCCTTTTCTTGGAGGAGTGAGTCTTGGATTTGCTTGGGATAGCACGATCCATGCATTCTTGTAGGTGCCCGTAGAATGCATTAGTAAATGATTTTGCAGCTTGGACAGCATTATCCTTTAGCATGGGGGCTTTGAAACTTTCCACCTTGGTCTTAAGTAATGTGAAGTTTGCTTTTGAAAAGTTTTTCACGGTGGTTTCCTTGTCCAGGGGTGGGGGCAAAATGTGGATATCCAGAGTGATTTGTTTATGGTCAGATCTAACCAGTGAGGGGTTGACCTCTGGTGTGGAACACCGGTCACCCATGGTGGTGATGACCAGGTCCAATATGTTGACACCTCTGGTGGGAATGTTGACCAGTTGATCCAGGGTGTTTGAGTTTATAAATTCTAGGAAATGTTGGGCAAGGGAGTTAGTACTTGAGTAGTTCTCCCAGTTAATGTTTGGGTAATTGAAATCACCAAATATTAGGGTGTTTGGTATGACCTTTATGTTTCCCATTGTTTCCAGAAATGCAGAATGGGGTCCTGGGACATGGTGGATGATCTGTAGCAAGCTACAATTTAAATTGCAGTTTTGCCTGTTGTTAATTGCATGTGGATGATCTCTGAAGCATCGTGTTGTTACACTAACCTGGAGGTGTGGGTATTCTTGATGAATATGGATACTCCCCCGCCTTTTGTATTTTGGGCTGAGTTCTGTGGCCAAAATGTATGGTATGAATTGTTAAAACATAATAAGGCAAGTCCGTGTAGCGTTGACTTGTTTAATATAATAAACCTTCTTTCAAACAAAATAAAAAGTAAAGCAGACTTGAAACAAATATAGCATAACAACGATACTAAGCGCTTTCACCCCTACACACCTGGGGTATCATCAGAGTATCCATTGTTAGATTCACATTCCATTTAAATACCCAGAAGTCATATCAATTAACCAATCACATGAACCATAAAAAATGTATATATATATATGTTTTTTTTAAAAAACTATTCTAGTTTAATATACTTGATATAATGCAAAGACATACAATAAAAACATACAATAAATACTTAAAATATATTAAATATATATACCAAAACGTCTAACTTATTTAATACCTTTTATCAAAACTTGGTTTGTTTTAATACTAATATATAAATAATTAATTATTAAACTTATATCAAAATTTTGCTATGATTTTAAAAATACTTCAAATATGTTGGTTGTGTTTAAATACCTAATACTGTGTAAAAGGATACAAAATTCTAAAAAAATCACTAAAACTATTACTTGATTTTCATATAAAATGAGATTTATGTTTTAAAATACTAATTATAGAAATTTGTTCATTAATACCCGGCGGTCTGTTAGCATTCAGTCTTAACTGCCATAAACATTCTTTGACCTCCAAAAGAGTATTGTCATCACCCCCTTTACTAAAATTGTATGGGACCCTGTCAATAATGAAAAAAATAAACCTCTTAAAATCTTTACACCTAGTACTGTGATTGTATAATGAATTAGTACATTTTTTATTTTTGATGTCCCTATTATGTTCCATGATACGGTCTCTTAACCTCCTAATAGTTTTCCCAGTATAGTATGCCTGACATGATAGACATGAAGCCAAATATATTACCATCTTCATATTGCAGTTACAGAACCCCAGACACTTGATGGACCTACCGTAATTTTGTACTGCCACATATGGACCATCATTTATAAGCTTGCATGTTTTACAAACTCCACATTTACTCATTTTAGAATTTTTATAGATATTATTGTGACTACTTGTTTCCAAATGTTCTTTTAAATGTTTTCCTCTACTATATGTCACATTCGGATGTTCACCAATAATATTTAATACATCTGATGTATTTATAAACACACTTAACCATGTCTCATTTAATATATTTATAATTAATTTTGCTTCATCATTGTATGGTAAAATATAGGCATCAATTTTGCTTTTATCTACTTTGTTTTTTCTATTTGATTTGTTATCTTGCCCTGATTTTAAAATAGGTTGATAGTAAATATGTCTCTTGTGTACAATCTCTTCCTTAACAGTGTTTAATAATGTGTGTGGATAATTTCTATCCTGAAACATCCCAACTAATTTATCAATTTCAATAGAGAATTTTCTTTCTTCTGTTATTATACATGATAACCTTACCATTTGTCCTTTTACTAAATTCTTTTTTTGAAAATGTGGGTGACTACTATTAAAATGTAAAAAAGAGTTGGAATATGTTTTCTTTCTGTAAATGTTTGATTGTATACCTTCATCATTCTTATAAAATAAAATATCCAAATAGTTACACTCATTATAACAAATTTTGTGTGTGAATCTCACAGAAGTAGATGTAGTGTTCAAAAATAATATAAATTCCATCAATTCATCTTTGTTTCCTTTCCAAAAAATTTATATATCATCAAGAAACCTACAATAAAGCAAAATTTTTGAAAAATATCTGGAAGTGAAGATACTTTCTGTCTCCCAATTGGCTAACACTAAATTGGCTAAAAAATGTACTAATTCATTATACAATCACAGTACTAGGTGTAAAGATTTTAAGAGGTTTATTTTTTTCATTATTGACAGGGTCCCATACAATTTTAGTAAAGGGGGTGATGGCAATACTCTTTTGGAGGTCAAAGAATATTTATGGCAGTTAAGACTGAATGCTAACAGACCACCAGGTATTAATGAAGAAATTTCTATAATCAGTATTTTAAAACATAAATCTCATTTTATATGAAAATCAAGTAATAGTTTTAGTGATTTTTTTTAGAATTTTGTATCCTTTTACACAGTATTAGGTATTTAAACACAACCAACATATCTGAAGTATTTTTAAAATCATAGCAAAATTTTGATATAAGTTTAATAATTTATTATTTATATATTAGTATTAAAACAAACCAAGTTTTGATAAAAGGTATTAAATAAGTGAGACGTTTTGGTATATATATTTAATATATTTTATGTATTTATTGTATGTTTTTATTGTATGTCTATGTAATATATCAAGTATATTATACTAGAATAGTTTTTTTTAAAAAAACACATATATATATATATATATATATATATATATATATACATTTTTTATGGTTCATGTGATTGGTTAATTGATATAACTTCTGGGTATTTAAATGGAATGTGAATCTAACAATGGATACTCTGATGATACCCCAGGTGTGTAGGGGTGAAAGCGCTTAGTATCGTTGTTATGCTATATTTGTTTCAAGTCTGCTTTACTTTTTATTCTGTTTGAAAGAAGGTTTATTATATTAAACAAGTCAATGCTACACGGACTTGCCTTATTTTGTTTTAATAGTTTATGTGCTTCTTCGTTATGGTATGAATTGTTGCCTGGTAGTGCTGGGGTGCTCTCTGGAGCCTTAAACCAGGTTTCTGTTACTGCACATATATAGATTTTCATCATACTGAGGAGTGCCTTGAGTGGATGCATTTTGAGGTTTAGACTTGTGGCATTGAGTAGCATTACCATCAATTTTTTGTTACTTGTGCTATTTACGGTGGTGGGTTTGTCTTTTGAGCTTTGCCTAAAAAAGGCACTATGGGGGTGGCAAGAGCCTTGGCCAGTATTCAAAAGCCTAAGGGTGACATGTGCAAACCATCTCTAGTGAAGCAGCGTGGCTTGTCGTGCATGTCATACCAAGTGGACAGACACTGGATCCCCTTTGAATGACACCAGAAACTTAGCTAATTGTTGAAATTGGTAATTTTTTCTTTATACCATGGTATCATTCTTGGTGAGGGCAGGATGCTACTCAGGATCAGGGTCAGACCGCCCTGGGCTATGTGATCAGAGAGCTCTTACATGTCTCTTTTCATGTAGTCCAGGGAGGTATGGCTCAGGTCATTTACACCAACATGGACAATGACAGAGCCGTATTTGTACTTGTTCTGGAGTGACCTGAATGCTTGTGTTATGTGGCAGATCCTGGCACCCAACAGGCAGCTAACAATAACCTTCTCCTTATTCAGCCTAGTGAGTGGGACGTCAGTGTGCCTGACTATAGAGTCACCTATTAATAGTGTGTTGGGTATGTTATTATGCCTTAAGGGCTTGTGATTATGTGGCATGCTGGTTTGGTGAAGTATTTGTTTCATGGTTTGTGTTGTGGGTTGGAGGTTGCTTGGATGTCTGCTTTGGAGGTCTCTGTTGCTTTTGTAAATTTTTATTTAGAGCCTCCGAGTATGTTTTCGTGTATTTATGTGTGTTTTTTTGTCAGTGCTGGTTTAATGGGTCTATGTGAGACTGGTGGTGTGATGCAAGTATTTCCATTCTTGACTGTCTGATCCAGTCTTGGGGTGTGACAGCTTAGCCTCCAGTTATATATTGTATAATTGCATCTCTCACATGTATTAGTGTTTGATGGTAGGAGGAGAGGGTTGACTGTGTACATGAGGCAGTTGTAACATTGCCTCAAAATGTCCAGATTCACCAGTTGGACTGGAGAGTACACCTGAAACTGCCCTTTGGATATGCCTGGATAGGTACAGTCAACTGTTTTAGTGAATGGCTGGTAAGGTTGAATAGAGAGCCTTGTCCTTCTGTGCAGTATAGGGGGGTCTAGTGCTAGGGTTTATAACTGCTTGCTATGAGTTTTGAGCAAGTGCCAGGCTGAGAAATGAATGGCTTGAGTGCTTAAGTTGAAAGTTTTTCTAGTTCCAAGGGAAAAATTGAAGAGGAGACTTTGTGGCGCAGGGAATAGTTATACCCTAGCTAACCAGCACTGCCAAACGCGCAAAACCGGGCAAATGTGGTTTTTATAGCAGGGAAATGAAAGAGATAGAAATTAGCCCAAAATGCCCAATAAACTACTAATTTCTGGGCTGAAACCACTCCTTCAGGGACAGATAGGCTGCTCAAAGCTCCCCTCTCTCTCACAGGTGAACAGAGAAACTTCCTTCTATCCAAGTAAGGTATGGGCAAACACAGAGATTTGTAACACAGCCCTGAATTCAGCCCTAACCTGAAAACTGGACTATACCAGCTTAGAAAGGCAGGAAACAAGTATATATATATATATATATATATATATATATATATATATATATAGATATATATTTTTTTCTCCAGAATATAAAGCAGATATATACAAAAAAACACTTTACATGCACAGAAAAGGATACTTATTGTTATATATCTCAGATCAGAGTTGTAGTCAATGCCCCTAGTAATAAAGTAGGAAGAAACACAAATACAGTAAAAGCAGATGAATAAAGTGCAATTTTTTATATATATATAAAATAATAGAAAACAAACAAATTGATTTAAACAAGTTACCCAATTAACCTGAAAAAAGTTCAAAACTGAACTCTGTTCCAGCAGTCTTCAATCAGACAAGTTTTAACTGCACACTCCTGCCACTAGGGTACAGGAGAACCATCTCCAAAAAAAGATGGCCTGGATCAGTGCTATTCTTTGGGAAGTATACCCATTAGCATTTGATAGCACTAACTTCCCTTCAGGGTGTTCTACTAGATGCCTGTGTGATAAATCTTTCTGTGTTGCATCCAGTAAACACAAACTTCATTGACAACATTGTTGGTATGAGTTTGATTCTTGCAGGTGGTGATTGTGGCTTATATGTCAGGAAAACCCATCAAGTGGTCATGATTTCAACTCCAGTTTTAACACTGTCTCTCTTAAATCATCCAAAAAGTGGTCATTTTTGGGAAGGGGTGGTGAATTCCACTTATAGAATACTGACAATCATTACAGTTGTAGACGTCTGTTACTGAAGAACATGTACAATAACTTACACTCACATATTCTGTCAGTGCCGCACATTAATGGTCATAATATTGTAAATGTGTCCGTGATTGTGCCTGTTTCTGACTATATTTGTCCAGGAGTCTGTTGCTATGTGTCCTTGATTGAAATCATGTTCAAGCAAGTTCTTTTGTAGGTCTTCAGAGTATGCATATGCTCCTTATTTATATACCATCTTTGCTAAATGTCCTCTCCGGTGTGCATGTCAGTGATGTTTATATCACAAAACTTCACCTCCATTGACAGGTAACCTTATGTGACTGTCACATATATACTATAATGTGTGTTTATATCATAATATACTTCCCTCAGGAGGTGCAAACAGCAGTATGTACTGTGCTATCTACATATGTGCTTAATGTTACGCTACTGACTTGTGCTGGAAGCGTACATAAATGTACATATCCTATTTGGGGACATTCACATACTTACCATGCCCTCTTACTTTTTATTCATTGCTATCATACATGTCTGTGCCCATTCTCATGAGCAGAATTACCCTACCCAGTGTACATTTCCTTGTATTTGCCCTGCCCGTTTTAACTACCCCTTATTCAAATATTTTTTATTGCAGATTGCAATGAGTACACTTTCTTTACTGCACTATTATTGATGGTATTGCAGTATTTCTACCTCTGATAATCATTGTGCCTGTTTGTGCAATCTCTCCAAGCAGGTTTGTGCCCATGCTGCTCTCTACAGTTTCCTGCCCAGTGAAACTACTGCTGGCCATGAAACCTTGCTTACATTCCTGTAAGCAAGATGAAACGCTGATGCTCTGTTTAGGCTTCGAGCAAAGCGTACATGGAGTTTATTTAATCTTCAGGCAGATTGTTTTTTATATTAGCATTAATAAGATTAATATCTCTGTTTTTTATTATTTACTTGGAAAACAGGGAGTGTGGAAAAGAATATAAAAATCCTGTCCTATTTAATTTCAAAAAGATCCTTTCATATAGTTTGCCAAATTGATTATTTTTTTTGTATATCCAGTATTACACATGGTGACATGAAATAAATGAATACTGAGGACCTTTTCTTGTTAATATTCCCGCAGCAACAGCAATGTTTGTTATACTGACTCCTAAAAAGCACGTGGAAATGTATTAAATTTGTTATGATGACAAAATTATCAGTCTGATTACTAAATTACTTACATAAAATATTGTAGAAAATGGGTTTTGACAAATGGATTTGATTTCTTCCAAAGCTACATATTCCACCATAGCCTTAGGAACAGACTTACATTTAATATGACTGATGCTTGTGGATCTGTTTAAATTAAACTTTCTAAACAATGACAGGGTTTCTGAATGTGAGATTTACTTTGATATACCTCTTCTATTTTATATACATATGGGCAATACTAATAGCCCAGTCTGTAAAAGGCAGAGTTAAGAAAACAGTTACTTAAGACAGTATTTTTAAGTCTTTTATAAAGTTGTCTTACTTTCCTTACTTTCTTTTTTTCTGGTTGTAATAGTGGTCTGGTTAAAAGACCACCACCATCAACTGTCACCCAGTCATTATCATTTAGTTTTTCTTCTCAAGATCCTGCTTTTCTACTAAAATTTGATAGTACAAACTATGTTTTAGAAGAAGAGGTGGTCCTTCCTTTCTATACCATGCACTGTTGTCCTTAGCTAAGTTGGTATTGATGCTTTTAACACTTGTGTCTCCAAAGCATCCCCTCTCAAAATGCAGGCATTGAAAATAGGAACAAAACCTGTAGAAAAGTAGCTAAACCAACTAAAAAACCTGGATATCTATTTGGCATAAAATGTGAGTATCAAATAGACAAAAGATCCTTCCACTACAGGTAGTGATGTGGGATACTACTCAGAAACAGTTTTACAAAACACAAATTGACAAAAATGATGGAACAATATAATCACATTATCAGAGACAGTGCAATAATTTTTCTAACTTACTGGTACCACTAATATGTTGGTCAATGGTTTTCTGTGAACTAGATAGCCTCAAAAGTCACATGTAATAAAAGAGATTCAAAGTCAAAATGCTAGCCTAAGTAATTTATGACTGAACAACTTTAGCTTCAATTATTAAATGAGAAAGGCAAATGTGCCCATTTTTAGGAATGGGACAACTGTGCTTCTTAGCTACCTTATTTAGGTTTTGATGAAGGGACTCAAACAAAAAAATGACCTAAAGGTTTTCTGTTACTTAAACTATGATATCTGCATTATTTAAAAAAGCTTTGGGCAAGACGCTGTTGTGTACACTTATCAGAAATCACTGATGTTAGAACTGGGTATAAGCAAGACTTATCTGTATATGTCACACTCACATTGATTCAAACAATCATTTTTATCTTGTGGTCTAAAATGGCAAACTCCATTTCAGTATTTTGTTCCCTGTCAAACAAAATGCAACACTTGTGCAAGCTGACTGTAAGTTTAGTCTAAGAATATATACTACAGAAATCTGACTGAAGGATGATAAAAGAGCCTTCCTATAAAATGTCACCTGTTCACCTGTTAGATGCAACATTAAAGCAGAGTCAAGGGCAAGATGTAATTCAGTGATAAATTGTTTGAACTCAGGGCAATGTTCACTCATTAGTTATCTGAATTCAGAAACTGTGTTTGAAAAAAAATTAGCTAAGCGCATTCAGATTTAAAAATTGCATAGTATTAAACAAGCATGGTAACCACCTGAAGAACTGAACCACAAAAATAAATAGAAGTACAACAAACCAAAGATATAAAACTGGAATCCCACTTCATTTCAAAAACTGAGTTAAGTGCTTTCATCCCAAAAGCTTGTAGGGACTTCTTCAGAACTAACACATTTCAAAAATACTTTCTTTATATACAATTACATTAAAATCTCCTGACACAAACAACCAATAACCTTGACTTAATCATTAATTATTCAATTACGACCTTGTTTTTTTTTAAACTTCTAAAATTATAAAATTGAATACAATATGTTACAAACCTTCATAACTTTTTAATTTCAAAATACAAGTTAAAAAGTTAAACTAATATTTTCATTTTCATTTTTAATGTATTGTAGTAAGGCTATTAGGAGTGGCCCACAGTGTCACCAAATAAATATGCAAATACTCTCAAAACTTAAATATCTCTACAAAGATCAGCCACAATGAAAGGTTTAATACATTTAATAATAAATAATAAAAGAACAAGAAAATACTAAGTATATATTCACAGTGACATCAGAGTTTAAAACCACAGGAAATAGTTAAAATAACATTGAATGACAGGCTCAGACATATAAAGAAAAACAATATCTAAACTAAGCTCTGTTGTATTCCTGACTGAATCTAAGAGAATCACTATTCCCTACTTACTTAATAGAGCAAGACAGATGATGTGGTGAATGATCCTTCTTGTTGTCAGACCCAAGACAGAATACAGAATGCTCAGTTTCACTAAGAGTCTTCTCAAAATAATATAAAATATTACTTCTGGGATAGCTTGCAGAATGATATCACTTCTGGTCATCTGACGTCTAGTTTCCATGCAAACCCCCATTGCTGGAAGCTGGAAGGATTTAGCACCTGCCTGTAAAAATACACACACAAGGTCTTTCACTCAGATCTGTGGCAGGTGCTGGAAGTCATAAAACAATTGCATACCTCCACGCTTCTAGTAATTAGTTCACCCCAAAGACAATACAGAAATCTTCATAGTACAGACTTTGTGTCTCAGGCTGCATTGAAACCTGTGAAATAGCATCTTTATGGCCTAGCCCATAAAGTGATTTAATTTCAGATATATTTTAAAGTTTGCTGGATTGAGGTTAACCCTCCAGTTTCCAATGTTAAAACACATACCTTTAAACAGTTACAATAGTGCAAGTACATTTCAGTTCTCCGGCACACTGTGGATACATTTTAAACACAAGCACTTTACAGATACCTTTTCAGCACAAACATCTGTACAAATCAGTCTGATATACACATATTTAGATATGAATCCATACCATATTCTTGTTGTGTTTTTCCCCTTTAATTTGTTAAATGTTTTGTACTCAAAATCCAATAAAAAGTTTTTTGAAAAAAATATCATACAGTTCTAATACATTTGTAACACAAGCATCTTGTATACATCAGTTTGATATTCGCAAATGGCATATAATTATTTACAAAATTCCAGCTAGTTGTGCTGGCAGTACCTCCTATCATCACAATGGTAACCAGAAAAAAATGCAGTTACTGCGCTAATAATCACCATCTGGCCATGGATTAAACTGGATTTACTCAAGAATGGAAAAGATGACCATCAGGTTGAAACAAAAATGGGTACATTTTGATGAGTAGGTAAATTCTGGATCATCCATGGTTAGGATATGATTATTAGTATTATAAAATGGTGTTAAATAGATATTTCCTACATTTATTAAATAACTCTGTGGTACAACAGATAGATTTTTAGTCAGTAGATGCCTTCTTACATACCTTGAGGTAAAGATGCCCTCTTCACATAGTGAACATGTGCTTAGTCATAGTGAAGCAGCTGTAATTCATGTCACTGATGTTGTATCGGTAATTGAGTGTAGTTGTATGTTTTGTTACAGTGGAGAATACTAGATCTTTTTTGCTACAGAACTGGATTTTTTAATATAATTTCTTGACCTTGTCTTTGACGTCTTAATGGCAGTGAGTTTGAAGGGTTTAAGTTGTCTACAGGAATGGATTTTTTATGGTGGAATTTTACCACCAGTAAAAAGAGTTGTGTGTCTGGGCGGCAGATGGCTGTTCTTTAGAGAGGCATATGAGGCAAGATAGAAGTGTCATAAATGAAGCACAATGGTGTAGTTAAGAATATACACAGTAAAGTAGCAGTCTCTATCTCTCTCTTTCCCTTGATGAAGCCTTTCAAGAAAGCACATGAGATTAGAAAAA